>NW_020451182.1:285330-327354 GCF_003343035.1 Apteryx rowi
CATGAGGAAAAACTTTTTCACTGTGAGGGTGACAGAGCACTGGAACAGGTTGCCCAGAGAGGTTGTGGAGTCTCCTTCTCTGGAGATATTCAAAACATGCCTGGATGCAATCCTGTGCAACGTGCTCTAGGTGACCCTGCTTGAGCAGGGGGTTGGACTAGATGATCTCCAGAGGTCCCTTCCAACCTCAGCGATTCTGTGATTCTGTGATCCTGTGATCTCTGGGAGCCTGAGCAGAGGGATGCTGCCCTGCCATCTCCTCTCCCAGCCAGAACCCTACAGCATCTGGGAGTGGGACCATCAGATTCACCTGTCCCTGCAAATAACCCATCATCCATCAGGTCAGCACCTGGAAGAAGTCAGCTGGCACCGGAGATTATCCCAGACCTGCTGAAAAGCACATTGTACTGAGCAGCCCCAGCTTCACCCTCGTGAGGGCCCTGGTCATGGCCGTGAGGGGTGGCCACAGGGCAGGGCGCGTGCCAGCAGCTCTGAACACGGGAGTCCCATGCTGGCTCAGACCTCATGTCTCTCCAGGGTGAGGTCTGCTCTTGCAGTGAGCGACACTTAGAAATTCAGAGGAAGGGATGGGAATAGCCACCTCTTAGCCCGCACTCAAATAGTCTCCTTCCTGCAGGACAGGGCTTCAGCATTGCATGTTTTTGCTAGCAGTGATCATGATGCTGGATGCTCTTGGGCACTTGGATGCAGTTTGGCACCTTCTTGGTGACTGGGCTGTGGAGACTAGGAGGGACATGGCAGTGGGGAGGGCAAGGAAGGTGCCTAGGGACCCTGTGGGTAGTGGGAAGGAGGCTGGGGGACAGGTGGAGGATGGGGTGGTGGGACCGATGGGGGCACCTGAGCAGAGGAGACTACAAAGGGGTGAGTGAGGGCTTGATGGCAGTTTGGGAGGGCTGGGGAGTCATTTCTGCAGGTTCATGTCCTACCACAGCATGCATGGCTCAGCAAGCCCTAGAGAGGCGGGGAGCAGCATGAGCTCCCCGGGCTTTGCTTGGGTTGAGCAAGGGATGCAGGAAGGCTGGGCTGCCAAGGCCTTGGTGTCATCCCCCACTGCACTGGTGTGAATCCAAATTAACTCCACAAACCAGTGATACCCAGGCATGTGTGAGGTGAATCCTTATCCTGCCCAGGTCCTTATGGAGAAGGGCAGAAAAACACTCGGAGCTACAGAACAAGCCGCCTGCCCCCAGGACCCAGCCCCTGAGCAGGGCTGCTTGACCCCTCAGCACAGGCTCCAGCAGCGAGAAATCCCATTTATCTTTCTTCTTTAAACTCTGCTTTCCAGCACTGGCTCTTTTCCTTGATGGAGGCTCCCCCTGGCCGATGGGAGAGTGGGAAGAGCTGTGCCCTGGGAAATGCAGAGAAAAGAAAAGGAGAGAAAGGACAGATCTTCTGGTTTGTTATCTAAATTAGCAGAAGAAATCATGTTGGGAAGATGCCATAAAAAAGCAATGGTTGCGATGCACAGCTCTCATTAGAGAGTGTTTGGAGCTGATTATACCGTAGCCAGAGCGCAAGAGCGAGCAAGCGAGTGAACGCAGAGTCTCTTGACACAAATGTGAAGTAAGGTTTTGCTGCAGCTAGAGGGCTTCACTGCTGCACATCCCGGTGCTGTGCCTGGTGTGCTGCTGCACACCCCAGTGCTGTCTGGGGCTTCGCCGCACCAGTCCCCAGCACCCCACCTGCAGCCTCAGCCCACGCCAGGGCCTGCGCGGAGCCGTGGGACACCTGCCCGGGGCGAGGGCCGCGGCCGTCCCGGGAGCGGAGCTGCTCCTGGCCAAGATGATGCCCGCCGCCGTGCTACTTCTGCTGCCTCCTCTCCAACTTCGTGGGTGAACCCTTCTTCGACACGCAGGTAAGGGACCTCATGGATGGCTCTTGGCGTGTCCCTGCTCTGAGGTGGACGAGGGGTTTCCCTGTGATGCGGGCGCTCCTCCCTGCGGTCTCCAGGCTGCTCCCGTGGGGCAGCAGGAGGTGCCGGAGGAAACCAGCCTGGCGCAAAGCTTTGATTTGCCCCAGAGGGGTCTGCCCCTCCTTCAGGAAATGCGGAGGGGTCTGTAAATCAAAAAGGCTGGAAGCTGCAGAGGCTAGGCAGCAGCAGCCAGGGCAAAATTATTGGATAGTAGATTCTGGTGTGGGCAAAATATAAGGATTTTAGCAAAAGTTTTTGAGGCCAGATATGTCAGAGAAACTGCAGTGCCACCTTGCACTGCTATGTAAATCTGAGGCAGCCCACGGGGTCTCCCTCCCTGGCTACTCAGTCCTCTGCTGAAGTTTGGGGGTTATTTTTCTTCTGGCTGAGGAGCTTTGGCAGCCTAAACCTACCACTGCCAGGCACCTCCGGCAGTGCATCCCTGGGATGCACCCGGGTGGTGGCAAGGGAAACAGTCTGGGGACCTCAGTCGAGAAGGCTATTACCAGTGCAGGTAACTGTGCCAGCAAAATGACTTGCTCAAACAGCACCTTCTATGTACATTCCTATAAATGCCTTTCCAGGCTGGTACCTGTGGGAAGAGCTGTGTGTTAAGGAGTTTCGAAGGGAAGTGCTTTCCGTGCCTGACCAGTGCCTGTTTATGATTCATTCTCCAAAGCTGCTGCAGGTTTCACAAAACCCATGCCGCTCTCTACAAACCCACTTTATCGGGCTGCTTGCTTAGCTTCTGAAAAATAAATTTCTTTGTCATGAGCCCAGGATCTGCCACCAGTAGCAACCTTTTTCCCAGGAGGACCCCAAGCGGAAGGTAGCGCGCTATGTAAATAACAGGGATAACTGGCGGAACGGGGTCTGAGGCTGCCTGTGATGCACAAGGAAAAAAACCTTGGTCTCCAGGGGATAATAGCTGGTTACTTTGTAGGCTGTCAGGAGAAGGAATTACCCGATCAAAAATGTAGTGACTGCATTTCTCCAGCAAAAGTTTCTTGTGTCATGAAAATGGCTGGCAGATCTAAAGCTTTGGGGAGCTGAATCTGCTTCACTTTGACTCCCTGAACCACCATCAGAGGCAGGTAATAAACATGATTATTAAAGAATGAGTAATTTGCTGCAGCTCCAGCATGGTGAATTTGTACAGCAAATCCCTGCTTTCGCGTGGTACTGAACCCCTCCCTGCCCTCAGCCCAGCCTTCAGACGTCAGCACCTCTTGCGGAGAGGTGACCAAGCGCTCTCCGGAAACTTGGCGATTAAAATCCCCCTCTGCCACCTGCAGCTCTGCGGAGCAAGCCCCAAAGGGGCCACCCTGCCCAGCCCAGCAGCCTGTGTCGGAGCAGCCTGAGGACCAGAGGGAGCATTTTCGCTTGTGATAGCAAACAGCCTCTGCCCAGCAAGGCTTTACCTGGGTGCCACCAGGCAGCACCCCCGGTTTGTATAACGCGGAGGCCAGCCGGAGCCCGCACAGCTCCAGGGGTGTCACCATGCAGAGGAGAGGGGCCTGGCCAGACCCATGCAGCTCGTCCATGCCGTGGCAGGGTGCTCGGTGTGCACAACGTGGGAATCGTCTGGTCGTGCACAGCATGGGAAACATCCAGTCATGCACAGCGCAGGAATCACCCCATCGCACATGGCACAGGAATCACCCTATCATACGCGCGGCATGGGAATTGCCCCGTTGCACACAGCGTGGGAATTGCCCCATTGCGCACGGGTGCTTCAGGCCCTCGCAGCTCAGCTGCCRCACTCCAGGGCCCTGCTCCCCTGGAGAGTGGCTGGTCAGGGTACCTTGGCCCTTCCCTGATATCTCTGTTACATCTTCCTGACTTCACTGCCCCTCCTCCCATTAAGCATCCATGTTTGGAGTTATTTGCCAGCTCTGCTGCAAGCATTTTCTCCAAATCAGGCAGATTTTTCTTTTTTCTGCCTATTTTCTGGAGCCCTGTAACTAAGCCTGGGACTGCCAGGCACCACTCACAGTACAAGTCTTTCCTCACTGCTCTGACAGGGTAATTTTAAGCAAGACTTTGAACCAGTATTTCTTCATCTGTAGAATTAGTGGTGGACAAATGATTGACTTTTCCAGCTGAGGTCCCAAGCTGCAGCACTAGGAGACAGGGGAAAAAAAGTCTTTTATAGATTTCCTCAAATTGTCTTGATGTTGCTGTTTGTCATTAAAGTGAAAAAGGCAGCAAAGCAGTCAAAAGATGCTTTGGCCAGCCTGGGAGGGGAGGTTCTGCTTACCTCCAGCACTTTCCAAGTGCATCGCTTAAAATGGAGCTTCCTTTTTGAGCAGAACATTTCAGACGCCTTCTGAAAAATCAAAACCAGTCACAGAATTTGAACCCAAACTATACTTTTTGGAGATTCAGCTATTCACATGACAAATTTCCTCCAGCGCTGTAACCCTGGGCCGAGGCACCCAGCCTGGTGCTGCGCACATTGGCCAGGGTGTACATGCACCCGGCTCTGCGAGGCCATGTCTCACTGTCCCTGGGCCCTGAGGTCCCCAGCCCCAGGGGGATCTCGGCAAGGCAGCGCAGCCGCAGTGTGGGCAGCTCAGGCCAGCATTGCCTTGGGCCCTGCAGGCTCAGAGGGGAGACAAGCTTCCTGGTTTCCATGTGCACGGAAAAGGGAAGCACCTGATGGGATGTTCAGTCCAGGACTGGTTCAAGGTAACACCACTGGGCCCCCAGCTTGCTGGTGCTCAGGGAGCCTCGCAGAAAGACAAGGCTGCTAAAGCGGTTATCATAGGTGCTCCTGAGTGCTGCAGCTCTGCCTGCTTTTGCATCATCTGTGACGGTCATGAATTACACCGTGCCGGATCACCGGCAATGCTCACACCAAGCAGCACTGCATCCTCCACCCGCTCTGCACAGCGCCCGTCGCCTTGCTGCTCTTCTTGCTCCCGGTCCACATGGCAGAACCGGCCTCGAGCCTGGGAGCCTGGTTTTCCAGGTCATCTCACAGGACATACGACAATGTCCTGTGGGATGGTCCTGAGGCGCTTCAAACAGTTACAGGTGGGCTGGATGTTTCATGGGGGCAAGTAGCAGCCTGATGCCAGTCCCAGGAAGGGCTGATCCAAATCCAGATGTGATGCGGGAGGAGAAGAGAAACGGGACAGGAAGGGACGGAAAGCAGCGATACAACAAGGCAAGAATAAGCTCAGATGGCTACTCAGCAAGGCATGGGCCTGCCTTGACAGAGTCATTAAAAAAGCTGTATGTGACAGCAGTTTTCATCACCTCTTTCTGAACCATATGGAAAATAGCCTAGCCATCATCCCGTGCATGTCTTTGTCCTCACAGCAATCAGCCTCCCCTGTCCCTGCAGGCCAAGCAGGAGCAGTGGGAAGCCCTGGGACACCTTCCTCCCCACATATTCTTGAAGACATAATAAACATCTTGTCTCCAATAGCTCCCACCAGTATTAAGTTTGCCTTCTCAAACACAGAGGGCAAATCTCTGTCTGATGATTCAGTTTCTTTGGCAGTAAGAAGTATTAAAGAGAGGCTCAACATTTCATTTGGCTTGCACCTATTGACCTGGGTAGTGATTTCACACCTTGAAGTTTGTCTCAGGCTGTGGATCTTGGCCAGAATGGGAATGATTTGTTTATTCACTGGAACAGGAGATCAGCTTACTGCACCCATGAAAAATGTAGGCTGTGTTTGGAAACTGGGAGTTTGGAAAAGTAAGCTAGAAATGTGTCATGTCCACAGTATAAGTTCATTTTTAAAGAGAGCAGATTATTGGCAAATGAATTAAACACCTGAACTGTACAGAAGTGCTATGAATCCCTGGCACAACCAAGGCACAATAAGCAAGGTGGAAATAGCCGTGAGCTGAAAGAAGGCAGACGGTGGATAAAATAAATAGGATGGTGGGAAAAGGAGGGTGGCAGCATGCACTAGCCTTCAGGATGGTTATGAATCATTTGAGTATGTATATGTTTTAAACAAAGACAAATGAGCAGTCATTAACAACTGCTTTGCATAGCCAGCCTCAAGTGATAGAAGGGAGATTTGAAGAGACATGAGGATGAAGTTGCATGCTCTGGCTAAGCTGATCTATCAGCTGAAAGGGGGGGACAGTCCAGTGTCCCCCCCGCCCCTGCTGCCAACCACATGCTGCATCCCCTTTCCCTGCCTTGCACTGGCCCTGGTCGGAGCTCACTCACCCAGGAGAAAGCGGGGTCCTATTTGCCAGACCATTTCTGTGTCGAGTTACCAAGCTGACCCCACACAGGCTGTGGAGGGTGAGCACCGAGGAGATGCCGGCACGGGAGTGGGCCAGGCTGGAGCATGCCTGGCCCCAGGGGAGCAGCACGGCACGGGACTGGCTCCAGCGTACACTATCGCTGCTCCCCAAAGGTGATGCTCGCCCTGTGCCACAGGATAAGGCAGCCAGGCACGGTCCGTGGGGGTGCAGCAGTGGGGAGGACAGGATGCAGGGCCCAGGGCAGCACCAGCCCAGTGGCAGCCATGAAAGGACAGTGGCCTGAGGGATTTCATAGGCAGGAGAAGGGCCTGGAAGGAGATGTGATGGACTGGAGCAAAGGGTGGCTGCTATGGGTGAAGTAGGGGATTTGGGGAGAAGAGCTTGGAGATGTCTAGGATACTCACTGTGTTCAGTACAATGCTGGGTATAAATAGTGATGGAGAAAACCCGACAAGGAATTGAAGACTGTTACCATTAGCACAGGAAAATCATCCATGAGTAAAATTACAATCCGCAAGCACAAGCTTCTGTGTCTCTTCCAGCAGCAGCAGGAAAGGAACATCCTGGCAATAACCCCTTCTTGGGTGAACTCTGTGAGGTGCTGTGAGGTGCTCCTGACGACACAGGCTTGGTGTCTGTGTGGCACCCTGCGCGGGGAGCCTGGTCGAGGCGAGGGACTGAAGCAGCTGTGCTTCCTGGAGCCCAGGGGTCCAGTAAGGCTGGTTCCCAGCAGCTCCACACACACAGACGTTTCTACGCAGGCGTTCTGCATTGCGGATAGGATGCCGTTTCCCTCTCTCCCATTGCCTCCTGAACTGCTGTTTCTTTCCTGGTGCTCTCCAGACAGTATCATATGCAAGCAGCAGCAGGATTTCCTTAGGGCAGCTCTGAGCTGAGCAAGGGCAAGTTTGAAGCCTGGACCACATTTCCCCAGGCCAATGCTTTTGGATTCTGCAGCAGATGCTGAATTTCCCTTTCCCATGTCCCGCATGTCCTGGCCTGGCATTTCGAGCTGAGATGAGCAGTCTGAACCCAGCAGTCCCACAGACTCCTCTTGCAAGCTGATGCCTCCAAGGGCTGGAGATGGAGCGACAGCCCCAGCAGTCTCCCTGTGCCAAATTCGCTGTCCTGACCTTTGCTTCCTCCGAGCAGAAAAATACCAGATCCTGTCTGTTCCCCAAATAATAATAGGAAAAAGCCTCCAATGGCAGCAATCAGAGCAATCAAGCATTTCTGATTGGCATGATGTGCTCTTTAAAGCCTCTCACTAGGACTTGCTGCTCCAGGCTACTCCAGGGCCAGAGGCTGTGTGGGTGCAATTCCTGCAGCAGTAGTCTCGCAGGGCTATCTGCATCTCTGTCCCTGCCCACGTTGGTCCTGGGGGGCTGTCTTGGCTCACTTACCTGACACAACCGTACAGGCCACAGCCCATCTGAGGTCCTCCAAGCTAAGCTGATCTCAGTCGGGTCTGCCTTGGCTTTCTCCACCCATCACTTTGGCCCTTGCTTGGGGCTCTTTTGCCCTCTCCAGCCGGCTGCCCACTCTGTGCTGCTGATGCCAGCAGCCTTCACTGCCTCTTCAGCCACCTCACTCTCCTTTGGTGGCCCCCATATCGCACCCCAGCATCATTGCCCTCTCCTCACTGCCTGCCCCACAGCAGTGCCAAGGGGGAACCCACACCCAGGACAGTCTGTGGAAACTCCTGATGCCCACTTTATTTATTTGTTTGTGCCTCTCAAGCTAAAAAAAGTACATCAAGGGAGTCCAAACCTGCTAATTTTACACCTAGCTGCCCACACAACCATGTGTTTGTATCACCACCACCCTCCGCTGTCCCCATCCTCCCTGCAGCCAAGGCGGCAAGCCTAGTCCTGGCCTCCTTGTGTCCTGCCTCCCCTTGCATGGGCATGGAGGGGCTCCTCCCGGCAGGGCCACGACTACTTGGCATGGGGGGACGCCGCAGCAGCACCCAACACTGCCAGTGCCCGGGAGCTCAGACCCCAGGTAAGTGTCAACAGCACAGCTTGGCCTCAGAGGCTGGCGCCAGCACCGTGTGCCCCTTGGCCGCCAGATGCTGCTTGGTGGCGTGCCTCCCCTGACATCGGTGTGCTGCGATGCAGCTGACGGCCCACACTGTGCTCGTTGCTCGTCAGCAGTGTAAAACAGCCACATGCTGCCTCAAGTCCATGAGTCCCGGGCTTGAGGAAAGGCGTTTGCATTGCAGCCCTGCAGCACTTTGGGAGCCACAGCTGCGGAGAAAGGCAGGAGACCAAGCAGTGCATGTTGGGCCAGCCCTGCCGGGAGTGAGCAGGCGGGCGGACGAGGAGGTGCCGTCCAGCCCTGACGTGTCAGTGCCTCAGGACTGCACAGCTGTGGTGACATGGGCAGGGAGACGCAGAGCGGCATCCACAGCACAGCCCCTGTCGGGACACCCTACAGTGCCCCACAGCTCCCCTGCACCCCTGATACCTGGCCAGGACTCAGGTGCTCTTGCACCCACATTGGACTTTGGGTAACCTCCTGTGGATTTTGCAAGGCAGAGACACCCTGTGCTGTGTAGAGTACCTGAGACATCTAGTGGCCACATCTCCAAATACCAGTCCTGTGTGGGTATCGTGCCCGGGGGCTTGTCCTTAGGGGACAAGGTGGCAGTGAGCCAGGCTCCCAACACAATGCTACAGGATATTGCCTATGGGAATATCAGTGCATAGCACAGGCAGGAACACAGGATCCAGCAGGACACCATCGATTTGCCTGTTCTTCTGTGACCTTCACCTGTCCCTGCATCATGAGGTTTGTAGTATTATTTTTTTTTTAGTATTTTGGAAGGATGCAGTTAATACTGCTCCCCTGGAGTCGGCACTCCACTGGTGCCTGAGGGCAGCATGTCTGCCTTGGTCTGTACCAGGGCTGGGAGGTCAGGCAGCAGGACAGCCAGTGTCCATGCAGAGCCTGTTGCATGGCTTCTCCTGACGCTGTTCGGCTTGTTCCCTCCCCGGGCTGGGCAGGGATTTGCCATGTCTCACCATTAGGAGTAATGCCTTAGCTCTGAGCACAGCTGGGCTGACACACTGCTTCAGAGAAACGTTTTTATCAGGGAGACTAAAGACTCGATTTCTACCTGGAAATTGCCCAATTTGACTTGTGAACCTTGAAAAGCAGCCCATTGCATCCCAATTCTCAGACCAATTTAGTCTCTTTTGGAGCTGGGAGCCCCTTGCTGCAGTGCTGGCTCTACCTGTTAGGAGATCAGAACAAGTGCTTTTCTCACTCCTTTCCAGCTCTGTCAAAAAGGTTCCATCAAAGTTGTAAATTAGCTGCTCTTCATCATGAACGTTCTCAGCCATCCAACCCATGTCCATGGGCTTTGTGGCACCTTCCTCCTCCCATCCAAGCTCTCACTGACTCTTTCCCCTACAGCAGCTCCCCAATCCATTTCTCCTCCATCCTGGGGGCTAGAGCCCAGCTCCATGCCTGGCTCAGAAGCTGCTTTGATTTCCCTCCCCTCTGTCTCTTGCTGACTATACTACACACTATGCCCTTTTGTTTCTCTGGTGATTACAGATCCCTGGATTGGTACCCCGTCACCYTCCCCTCCAGCCCTTGCTGAGACCTGCCCTCCAACCACACCACCCCTTTGCTTCATCACCTGCCAGCCTCCTTGCCTCACGCTCCTGGCAAGGCAGCCTTTGCAGGGACAGGTGAAGACTTTGTTAGTCTAATCGACACCCTTGGGAAAAACAGCTCTGTAATCAGGCACATCATTGTCCACGAATCTGAAACAGGAGCAGCAACTTGGAGACTAAGTACATGGAGGCAGGCTTGGGTGCTCACAAGAGCACATCTGTTTTCTGCAGTGACATCTGTTGGTCTAATAAAAGCACTTCCGTCTCGCCTTGAGCTGTACCTAAGCCTTAGGTGATCATGGCTCCGAAAATCATGGCTCATTTTGAGTACTGACTCTGTTATGCTATTCCTATGGCTGAGATGGCCCAGTCTGCCCCCTCTAATTACATGGTCTATGACCCTTCACAGTCCTTCCTTAATCCCTGTTATTCTCTTCTTCCAAATGCTGACTTTCCTTCTGGTATTCTTTGCCTTTCCTTTTTGCCGGCCTTGCCAGCTGTTTTTCTCTCAGGCAGAATTACAAGCTTGGATGCCCAAAGGCAGAGATGTTGCCTCCCTGGGTGTCTGGCAGGACTTGGGCCTCAGTCCAGAAGACCCAAAGCAACTCCTGAGAGCTTTCAAGAGGGCCTGGGCTCTGTGAAGGGCACTGGCCATGGGGACATCTCCAACATGGAGAGTCCTGCACTTCCACTCAACCTGGACCGGGCCCACCTCTGACTACAGCAGCTGAGCCCATCCACAATGCTGCTTTTCATGACTTGAGTGGGGAATGGCTGTGCATGCTGTCCCCCGCTCTCCACCCTGGCTAGAGCTGGCACTGGAGTGGGGCCCTGCTCCCTGAGCATACTGGCATCCCTCAGTGCTGGCCCAAAGGGGAAAGCCTTTGGCCAGGATGGGTCAACCTTCTCACTTGGGAGCCTGGGGACATGCAAGGCAACCACAACCTGCTAATGAGCCCAGGAAGCAATGCAGAGTGTTTGCTTGACACGGCAATTAAATTATGATTGATTCCTGGAAAAGCTACTTAAATTAGCCTTAACTGGACTTATCATAGCCAACATCTGTGCTGAGGGTCCCACTGAGAGCTGCCCATTCCTGCCAGCAATGCATGGACCTTCTACATGAGGAGGGAAAACACTCCAGGCTGGTCCTGCGGGGACCTGGACCAACCCAGTGGGGAAGCCATGTGGAGATGGGATACCTGAAGCACAGAGCTGAATTTGGTACATATTTATTTTCATGCCTTATTTTGGCTCCTTTTATACAGCACTTGCTTTGAGAAACTCAGAGTAAACAACGTAGTTCTGCTTTTCCCATTCTGCTAGGGAATGGTGCAGCTGGTGCAGAGAGCATGGGAGAGCCCCTGCCTTGTGGGGTGTTTATGGGAATGGCTGCGCACAGGGAAGAGACAATTTATTGTGGAGGCAGCATCCACTAGTCTCTGCAATACAGCTCAGTCTGACTGCAGTAATAGTCCAGCTCAGTAAGCGCACTAGAGACTGCCTCCTCCCAAGTGTGCCCTCCCTCTGGACTCAAGTTGTGTGTGTACATTTGTATGTGTGCATCTTCCCTACACACCTAATAGCATCTCACTGCTATTACCTGCTGCCAGTATTACACAGACTAGCACCATGGGGCTAATGGTTATGCATGCTATCCAATCACACTTATAATGAGGATGGAGAGTGTCTGCTCTTAGCCAATTTTGTCTTTTACAGCTTCCTTGCTTTCATCTGTCTGCTTCATTCCTTTTCCCCCAAGCCTGGTAATAAAGTCCCAGTTAAATTCACTGTAGAATCCAGATAAATCAAATCTGGTTTGGAGATGTCTGTGGGATTGTCTGGGCTCTGCCCCTCCCTGCATCTGTGCATGTGTGTGGTTCTTGCTTTCCTTGCGATCCCACTCTAATATCCTCTCTAGTATTTTTATGGCCCTTGTCCCCACAGGGCTCTGTGCAAGGCATAGTCCTGGCCTGCAAACACTGTTCAGTGCATGCAAGTGCAGGTGCTTGTGTGCACGCACACTGTCAGCATGCAAAGCACTGATCATGGTGACTAAGGAGTGGGAAGTGTTTCTAACCCCTCAGGCACTGGATCTTTACATCAGCTAACGGAGAGGTGCATGAGGGAGGTGTTTCAGCCCCGGCTGCTCTGCAGCATGGCTGAGCGTGCTGCGAAGGCCTCCTGCAACGCGGGCCCTCGGCCTCGCCTCCCAGGGACACCCCCACTTGCACACAGGTGCCAGGACTGGGTGCTGCGACTGTGCTGCGTGGTCACTTTGCATACCCACGAGAACTGCAGCGAGAGCTCGCTCTTCAGTCTTTTCCTTGTCCCCTCAGCCACATTATCCTGATGCTTCAGCAATATTTCCTGCTGTTTCTTTCATTACCCTCACTGTTACTTTTTTGAGAYGCGTTCACCCTGGGACATTTGCTCCCACAACCCCTCTCTCCTCCTCCTCCCACTTGGCCCAGGCAGGCCAGCCTTTGCCCATCAGTCTGTCCCGGGAGTCTGTCTGGTAGCATCCTTCAAGTTGTGCTGCAAGGTGCCCAAATCCAGCAGAGTCCAAGCCCCGTAGCAGCACAGTGATATAGGGGCAGTCTTCCCTCCCTAGTCGATGATTTTTAATAGCTTTTTTGCTGTGATTTTGCTTTGGTGCTCTATACTGCCAGGGGCCATGCAGCACCCCTCTCGGCTGCTCTTGCTGCCCTGTCTCCCCCGTGTCAGCCTGTGTGCCTTTCAAAGCCCTCTTCCCAAATACTCACTGCCTCCTTCCAAGCTGCCTTTCAGGTTTTTAATTCCTCATTTCCCTTCTTTCACCCACCCATGCTCTGAGTGTTTCCCTGTGTATGGCTGTGAACATATGTCTTTGCTGTGCAGTTTTCTCCCTCCCCCAAATCGGTAACTGAAGACCTGAAGTAAGATAAGCAGCAACCTTCATACATGCAGTATCCACTAATCAGCAGCCCACAGGCTGCCTGCTGGCATTTTCAGCACATTTGGATCCTGCTCRTTCAGACAGCTCCCAGCAAGTTCAGCAGCAAGTTCCCATCCCTCCCGGCTGGAAGTCACTGCCAGAAGCATTTCTTGGCACAAGGCATGGATGCCTTACTAAAATCATCAGCTTTTTTTCACTGGAGCTCAGCTTCATGATGTCCTTCTGCTTGTGGTTGGACCATTACTCTCAGAAGATACTCAGCGACTATTGTCCCCTTATTGATTTATTAAAAAGCAAAATATTTTATTAGAAATGTAATTTGCACGTCAAGGAAAGCAAGGAAGAGGTTTGTGCTTTCCTTTCCTGAAAACTGAGATCAAGCTTTGTGCTCCAAACATGCTTCTCTGGATCTGTGTAGGAAATAAAAATGTCTGTGATACAAATATACACTTCCCTTAAACATTTTGAAAATACTTAGTGGCCATCTGCCATACAACCCATTATCTGTTTTTATTAGTAAAGTGAGAGTCTGAAGAAAGCAGACGATGGTTTTGGGGAGGGAGATGTGGAGAGCATTCACTGAAATAGGCAGAGTTTTAGCAACACAGGAGTGTTTTTGAATGGCTTCATTCTCCTGTACAGCTTTCAAAAATGTGACAACTGCTGCCAAAAAAAAGCCCATTGACAGGGACATTTAAAGCTGGATACTGCACTAAAACTTGTGCAGTGTGGAAAAATCTGGCCATGGGGACAGGATCACTTAGGAAGTAACTGGGCTTTTCAATCTCTAGAGTCTTTACCTCAAGCTTCTTTATTTATATTTTCATCCCGAGGATAGATTTAAACCCAAGGTGATGTGCCATGTATCGGAAAGACTAGTGTGCCACAGGGAACCCTGTGCCAGGTGGAAGCATGTCTCTGCTATACAACATACTGCAGAGGAAGCAATTACTGAGGTCTCCAAGGAGGAGAGTAACATTTGGGGTTGCAAGGCAATAAGGTGGCATGCTCCAGGAGCTGGGAGCACACTATGGAGCTGCTGTAAAACAGCACTCAGGTACTGAAGAGTGCAAAGTAATTGTTTCTCTCTCCTGGGGAATTCTGATATTTCACTATACATCATCTTTGTGCCAAGGTGGGTTGGAGAGCCAAAACAGCAAACGCTCCTCAGAAGGAGAGAGGTTGAAATATTTCATCTCAGAAATTTCCACGTAAAAAGCAGCACTGTTATTACAAACATGATGTTTCAGCAATCTGAAATGGAGGAAAGAAATAGGGAGGTAAATTTTACTGAGGAAGAAATCAGTATTGACAAAACTACCTTTGTATGTGGGGATCCCCTCTGGACTCAGGATTGTCTGAAGGTGATGGCCCAGTGCTGGGGCTAYGTGGCTGTCAGTTGTACACAGGGTTTGAGCTGGTTTAAGTAAAGGTCCTATGTGATGTTTGTTTACTTAAATTGCGATAATTTCAATGTGGACCAAGCCCCGTTGGGTCTCCCGTTTAACCTGTGCATTCCTCTGTTCCTCTGTGTGGTTGGCTGAGTGGCCAATACTCCCCAAACTTACACCCAAGCCAAAACACTACTCAAAATGTCCTCACCACAGCCTCCTGCCTTTCCTCAATTTCTAGTTACCCTCTGAGCCCCAGCTCAGCCTTGAAAGAGCCTAGAAAACATCCTTTGTATGTGAAAGCCATTAGCTGAACGTGTAATGCCTGGAGGGCTGTAATCCATTGTGTGAGACTCCACTTTGGGAAGTCAGGAAGGCCCCTCAAGTAGATGCTGGCATCTTATCTGCTTCTGTGCTGTCTGTTATCCTTTGTAGCAGCACAAATTATGAACCAGCATAAAAGAAGTAGTAGGTCTTTTCCTATCAGACTGCATGTGGCTTCTCAAGATGCATTATAGATACAGCAAATCCACATCTTAATCCAGTCCGAATCAGATCATCTTGTTGCATGGCTGCATCCTTATCTTACTACCAGCTGGGGAGAAAGGAAGAGATGCTCAGTTTGCTGAGATAGTGTTCAAGCCATGGAAGGGGGGGAAGGATCTAATTTTCTCTAGCATTGCCAAATCCTACCGTTCCCATTAGCTTCATTTTGACATCACCTCCACATGGGCAATAGGCTTTTCTTCTTCCTTGCCTTGCTGAAATAACAGCCTCCTTGTTCCCGCTCTCTCTGCCTGCTCAGGACCGCCCTCCCCACCTGCCATCAGGATGGAGAGCGTGCGCGAGCTCCAGAATCCCCTCTTGGCCAAGGCCAATGGGCACCTTCACAGCGGCTATTCTTACCACCAGCATCGCAGCCAGGACTACCCCAGTCATCACTGCCAGGGGAAACTGTACTCCTACATCTTCCAAAACACTGGTGGTGCCAGGACTCACCAGCTGCTGGATGCCAGTTCCCTGCAGCTGGCTGTTGAAGCCTTATATGGCCCTAATTTCATCCTTGTGAAGGATGAGACCACTCTCAAGGCCAAGGACAGCAAGACAGAAAGCTGTGAGACCACTTTTATGGAAAGCAAAGAGGCCCCATCTGAAGGTCCCAATGGGTGCGATGCACAAGGGTCATGCCTGGTAGAGAGTGACATCCGTATCCAAACTGTGTCCTACGAGGTGGAGGAGGAGGAACTCCAGGAGTATGAGGTGAGCTCTGCAAGGGTGGAATAGCACCAAATCCTTCTCTGATAATTGTGGCCATTGGGTCATTTATTCCGTATTCTTCACCCTTCCCTTTTCTCCTCTCATTCCCCATTGCTTCCCTCCCAGACCCTTTTCTGTCTTGTCAGTCTTTCTCTGTGCACCCAATATTTCTTCTTTCTCCTTATAACTTCTACTCCCTTCTCCTCACCACAGGCCTCAGAAGGAGGTCAGCTTCCCTGATGGCAGCTTGGTTGGCAGCTTGGTTGCATCCCCCCTGGGAGAGAACAGGAGATGTGTCAGTCTGTGCAAGACCCTGAGGATAATGCAGAGTGTTTGACAAGGGCAGCTTGTGCCTTCTGTGTTACTAGAATTAATGGGAAATAGCAACCATGTTGAACAACAGTAAAATTCACAAGCCTGATGCCAGCAATCATGAGAAAGCTTAATATGTAAAGACAGGATGAATCTTGCAAAGGAAGAGTAAGAGCTGGCAAAGCAGCCTCATGCTGTTTGCCTCCCCACAACTTGCGTGGTGGTGCAGAGGCCAGGAACATCCCCCAGGACCCCAAGGTCAGAGTGGGTCCCCAGAGCCTGCTGGAGCTGACATCTGATGAGGTGGTACAACTCTGCTTGTTTAGATGCTGGCAATATGGCTTTTTCAGACTGTAACATGGTTTTCCCCCACTTCCGCATGCCTTTCCCACAGAAGCATATTGTTTCAGGCTGGTCTGCTGGCAAAGGTGCCCACATGCAGGCAAAACTACCACAGCCATTCTGAGAGGTGCAATTGCCAAGACAACAGGGCAAATCACCACTGTGATGGAGGCTCCAATTCAAGTGCTTTCCTTCACTTTCTAAATTAGTTTAGCAAGGCATCAATCTACTAGTCCCTAATGGGGATAAGGCACTTTGTTTAAGTTTGTTTAAGCTGACAAACAACCAGTTCCACCAAAGCTCAAGATATTTCAGTTTAAGAATATCTCCTAGGGAAATCCCAGACCTCCACCAAGCGAGCTCAGCATTTATGCTGTCAGGGAACTGAGAATCCATTCCATTTTTGAATTTGTTGAGCTACATGTTTTCTTATCAAACCAGGCTGAGACAATAAAATATTTTTGAAACTCATTCCTTGAATTTGCAGGTAGTAAACGTAAGAAATTGTGATGGGGCTAGGAGAGATCAAGAGCCGTGAGGAGAGAGGCTGTGAAATAGCCTGCAGGGAAGCAGGGAGGTGAGGAGCCTGTAGGTATGAGGAGATGGGCAAGCTTAGCCCCCAGTTCCCACCCTGCCAGGATGGGGTGCAGTTTGCATTAAGGGCTTGAGGCAGACTCCTTCTACATCCCCATGTGCTGGTCTGTCTGTTAATGCCCTGTTGCTGAGGCTAGACAACAGCCCATGTTGCCTCTGCATCCTGCAGCTGAGGAAACCCATCTTCTGTCATGGCTGGCGACAAGATCTGTCCAGGGCAGGCTGGAGCCAGGTGGGGAGGAGGAGGAGGGTATGATGGGGCCGCAACTTGTGCAAGGTCATTGGGACGCTGACAAGATGGCAGGGCCAGCTCAGTTGCAGGGCGGCTCATGGACGTGCTGCTGTGGTGGGGAGGCCCGTGAGCAATGAAGGGCATTTGCACAAGCTACCTGGTGTTCCCCGGGTAAGCAGCCCCGAGCCCTGCACTGGTCCTGAATTCATCTGTTTTGCAGAGCGACTCCTCCAGTGACAGTGAAAGTGAGGATCATTTCCTGATGCTTCCTCCCCGGGACCACCTGGGCCTGGCCCTTTTCTCCATGCTGTGTTGCTTCTGGCCCCTGGGCATTGCTGCCTTCTACTTCTCCCAAGGGGTAAGAGATCCTGCAAGCTGGCTCCTGTGCTCGACCGCATGCACTCAGCCACGCTGAGGTGCTGGAGCAAGGGGCCCGCAAGCCACAGAGACCACTCAGAGCAGAGCAGGCACCTCTCTGGCCTCTGAGGCTCCCCTCTGCATCATGCCCAGACTCCGGAGGGCTGAGGCACAGGGTGCTTCGTGCTCCTAGACCGCTGCACAACCACTGCAGGGAGAGCAGAGGCTTTGCCTTTCAGCAAATATATGTGCGGGTTACCAGCAGTCAYGTTTTTCCTTTGGGTCCTTCAGGCATTATTTAGGAACCTGGAGCTTTCCTTGGCCCCTTGCCCGGGTTCCCACCCTCCAGCCAGGCTCAGGAAGGCAAAACGGTTCATCATTTGCTTCCCGTTCCCCAGTAGGCACCGTGAGGAGGTCCTATGCCGTGGTCTGGGCCGTGCTGAGCCAGCTCAAGCACCTGGGAGTCAGGCTGCCGAGACTGGGTGCAACTGAGTCTGGTCTCTGCATCTCACTATGGGGACATCACTACATTTGTTTCTGATGCTGGTTCGTTAAACTCTGCGAGCCAAAACCAAACTGTTTAAAGCTGGAAAGGAAGGTCTCTTATCTGATAGAAACTGCTCTGGGATTCCCAGGACATCCAGGGTTCAAGACCCACACGAGGTGGCCGATTCCCATTGCCTTCCCCTTGTGTGTAAATTGGCAGTAACATTGCTGACATCACCAGTGGGAAAGTGTCAGAGACTGGAGAGGGCTGTGGGCCTTGGGCTGCACCAGGTTGGAGGAGCTGCTGCCTTCACAGGAACTTAACCCAGACTCTGGTCTCAGTTACATTAATGTTAACCCAGAATAGTTCATGCCAGGGAATTTAGTCTAGGTTTGTACAGATATTGCTGTACCAAAAAGAGATGGGTGAAGGATTTTAAAAAGTTAAATCAAGAGAATGGAAACAGAAATGGAAAAGTATATTTATAATGAGTATCTAGCACAGAGCCAGTGAGAGAAAGGCGGAGCTTTAACTGGCTAGAACCCTTTGAGAGGTGGCTTATCTCACATCTTTGCACATGGTGGAGGCAAACATTGTGACTTCTCCATGTGATGATGTACATCATCCAATTTAAATTTAGCAATTAATTAGTTCCATTTGCTAAAATTACCACATCTTTTCACTCTGGGGCAAGGACCATCTCTTTATTCTGCATTTGTGCGCAATGGGTGTCCTGATCTCCACATAGCAATTCTAACACAAATAGTAAATAATACTAAGAGTYGCCTTGAACATGTCCTAAACACTCAAGGAAGCTGAAAGTTCCCAATCAGAGAACCGACATTCATTTTCATCTCCATCACCAACCACATTAGTCTATTCTATGTCAAATAGGTTTCAGTTGAAAACCAGATGCAGACAAAACCAAGTATCAGTAAAGCCAGACCAACAGGTTAAACTGCCTGGGGTCCTTTCTCTGAAATGAGGCAGTACCAAGGGCTTTAGCAGAAAGAATAACTTTCCAGTGTTGCAATACTCAAATCCAGGCTGATCCCTGCAAATCCATGATCCTGCCTAAAGTTCCTGAAGATCCACTGCTGGTATTCATATAAATGAACCCCCATAGCCTGTGGTAGTAATTTCGGCAGATTTGTTCTTTATGTGTGTAAATACACATAAATATTTCATTAAATGGCCTCATGTTCCTTCATTTCGAAAGGGATGGCACCGAGTCCCCTTCGTGGTGCCACTCATAAGGTATATTTGTATCTAGTCCATACCACAGAGACAACACCCAGGTCAACCAACCATTTGTCTTGACTTGCAAAAGTCCAGCAGCCCACTCATGGCTCTGGCTGAGCTCCCAGACGTCTGGAGTTTGCAGACAAATGGCCAAAGCCTCTGGTCCCCTTTGAGACAAAATCTGCAGGCAGAAAAAGAGGAGATGCAGGGAAACATGTGGATGTGGCACCCCTGTTCTGAGCCTTCCTGGACCTCCGGTCCTCTTGCTGTCCATCCCACCGTGCTTCCCTGCCTCTCACAGCCTCCGTGGAACAAAGTGGCGAGGTGAGAGCAACTGATTCAGTTGTGTGCTGAAAAATCATATAATCCATGACTCCAAGATATATTCAGTGTTCTTCCTGAGATCTTTTTAAATATAGAGATCCCAGCAAAAACATGGAGCATCAGCAGAATATCCAGTTAGCCCGCTCAAAGCATCCAAGTCTGTTAGCAAAGTGCTGCAATGTAACAAGATTATGATTCAGTTTGTGATAATYTAGGTATCAAAAAATGCAGCAGTTAGTTTAGGGCCCTTCTCAGGTCAGTACAGAGAGAGACAGCTGCAGAGGGCATTTCAGGCCACTTATCTGAGACTCCTCTCTTCGGATAGAAGGAATAATCCTCTGGAATTGTCTGTCTGTTTTTCATGAGAGAGCCCATTTGAACGCCTGAGTGCCTCTCTTCTAGCTACTGCAATTGAATGAGACAAGTTCCAGTCCCAGTCTCTGCATATACACACCTCTGTGCATGCCCTTATGCAACTGTATTGCACATGGACAAAAAGGCCAAACTGGTGCAGTCACAAGCAATGAACATTTCCAAAAATCCACCTGAAAGCAGAGCAAAGACAGCTTCCTCTGCAAATACCTGTATTCACTCCCTAAAAATCACAGCAACCATCCCTCTCCATATGGAACAGTTTAAGGCTGTAAGACTCCTGAGCAAGTTCCCCTCATTGAAAGAAACCATCCAAATATAATTCCTCTCCCCTTTAGGCATGAAATTCAAAGTATGCAGAAGTGTGCTGTGGGCATAAAATCCAGCTGACAGTGCTGTTCCCCCACTTTGAACCAGCCACCCACCTCCTTGCAGAGTTTGTGTGCCCAACAGTCTCACAGTCTGTGAGACTCAGACTGTGTGACAAGACCCTTACGCATTGCCTTCTCTTTGCAGACCAGTAAGGCTGTCTCCAAAGGAGATTTCCACCTGGCCAATTCAGCCTCCCGACGAGCTCTCTTCCTCGCTGCACTCTCCATAACCATTGGCACAGGAGTGTACGTTGGGGTCGTTGTAGCACTGATTGCTTATCTCTCCAAAGGGGACCACATATAGCTGCCACCTACACATCGATGCCATCCCCAGCAGCCAGCCCTCCTGGGATTGAGCTTTTCTGTGGAGCACAGGGCACCGGTACTTGCAAGGGCTACTTGCACAGGAGGACCCACGCTTGGATGCCCTGCACAGGCTCTTTCCCCTTTCAGACACACAGTAGACTGACCCTCGTTCTCCCTGATGCTGTGGAATGATGCCAACCACTAGCAGGAAATTCAGCCCTGACCTGGCTGCTGGGACCGGGAGGAGCACATTTCCCTCATGGAAGAGGTGCAAGAGTGATGCGCCACACTGCTGCTGGCCTGGTGCCACCACCCCCACCACAACCAGGGCACCAGTTTCCCCTCCCAGGCCTGCAGCAGAGACATCCACCAGTTATTTCCCAGGCTTCACCCATGAAGGAGGCATGCGAGGAGGAGAGGAGCTATGGCACCAGGGAATCATCACTCTTTCTTCTGGGAGACCAGGGTCATGGTGTGGTTTCAGGACTTCTGTGATAAGGACAACATTCTCATTTGAGTGCCATGGGGAGCTACCTGGCCCTTCAGCTGCAACGAAGCAGGAGGGCACAGCATGGACATGATTAAAGGGCATGCTCTGGGGTACCCTCAGCATCCCCTCTGCAGAGACACTCCAGATCCAAGCTAGCTAGGAGCTGGTCCTGCCACTAGATCGGTCACCTGCCCCTTCCAGATGAGAAACAAGGAGAAACACAGTCTGGTAGTTGTGCACAGTCACTTGACTTGTTGAAGCTTGTTGAAGGGAAAGACATCAAGGTTTTCTCAAGCGATAATAATGACAATCATGACAATTGCAACTCAGAGCCCCACTAAGGTTGGCGTCCCATGGTGCTTGGCCATTCAAAAGACTTGTAGTGGGAATTTCTGCCCAAGAAGTGACCTAGGAGGAGCAGGGGAGGGAGGCTGGGAGGGAAGCAGAGGGAGTCCTGCCCAGACCTCCCAGGTTTCGCCGTAGGTCGGGGCTTTGCTGGGCAAAGGTCCCTCTCCCAAGCATTGCCCCTTGCCTACAGGTTTGAGAAACATAAGCCCAGTCATCACCACTGCTGAGGAATCCCTCAGGAGAAAAGGGTTGTTCTGCTGCCACATCTTCTCCTTCCCCAGAAGCCCGAAGGATGCTGCTCTCAGCACTAGGTCAGTGGCTTGCACACAGAGAAGGATGGAAAGAAAAGGCTGATGTAACATGGGGGTGCGAGTGCTGTTTGCAAGGGGACAACATCCAGAAAGGGGGGCGGCTTGGAGAGAGCACAACAAGACATGGGGGTGACCCCCAGGACACACCTCTTTCCACACCATGGAGAGGAGTACGTCCATCCATCCAAACGCCTCTGCTGACAAGGAAACACCACGTACCCATGCTTACATCTTACTTTTGCTTCTTTGTGTATTGTCAGCAACACATCAAGTGCTTCAGAGGTGGATATGAGGGCAATGACTCTGCCCCAAAGTGCTTGCTTTAAAAGGCCCTGCCCAGCCTCATCCTTCCTCTCCCTATGCCACCTTTCTCCCAATATCCTACATTATAATCCCTCACCATGGCCATTCCTCCCCTTGCCTCTTCCTTTTCCCCGTGGATAGCGGGCTGTAAGCAGATTCTGGATTCCCCTCACCCTCTTCCTGGGGTTTCTGTGCACACTGTAGCCAGCTCTGTAAGAGGTGCAGCATGTTCCTCAAGCTGTGTGTCATTCAAATGTACATTTCATCCTACAGAAGCATGTTAATGTCTGCGATTTCTGTTGTACTTGAGCCATAAAAGAGAGAAGCACATCAGAGATCTGTTCAGAAGCTATTCTGAAGGTTCCCATTATGTTTTATAACTTGGAAGAGCTAATAAAAGAGCAGGAAAAAAAGAATATGTTTATAATAACATGGAGCTGGATAGCAAGGAGGTGAGCTTTGCATGCTGTTCCAGGAGTGCTGAAAACACTTAAACCTGAAGATATTTATGCGGTTCCCTAAGGAAGTTATAATCCAGCTGGTGTCTGGGCAACTCAGAGGGAGATGTACAGCAATGTAGATCACAGCAAGAGGCTAACGCTGGGAACAATATGGTAATGTAGGCCTCTTGCTGTGTGTGGATGGACAGGAATTACACAGAGAGAGAGACTAGAGTATCATTTACGTTCATTCTGCTCTGTGTATAGTAGAAGCGCAAAATAAAATGTGCTTAAAGAGGGCTGGAAAAATATGAACACCAGGAATGAATAACCAGACCTTGCTTATGAGGGTGGAGCAAATAGAGACTGAGTTCACAGGGAAGGACCAGGGTGTCCAGAAGAAATGAGGTGGCTTGGAGAGGACAGACTAGGGGCAACCTCGTCCAGCAGTTGGGGGATGGTTTTCATTCCCCTCTCCTCCATATAGTCAGCCTTCCTGGTTTGTTTGTCCCTGAAAATAAACGAGCAGGACAGGAATAACAGAGAATGGCCAAAGAGCTGCCCCAGGAATTGCAGTGGGCTCATCACACAGTGAGCATGGTGGGGTTCAAAAGGGGAGAGTTTTATCATAAGTCTGAATTTCTTAAGCTGCACAAACTAAAAGCAGAGGGATTGTCATGCTTTGAGCTGTAAACCCATCCCTGGGGTTGTAAGCAAACCTCACCTGCAGCAATGCCCAGGTGCCCAGGCATAGTGTGGGCAGAGTCCCAGGCAGCCAGGAGCCATGGGCTGGATGCTCAACGCTGGTGGGAACCGGTGCCGTGGTACTGCATGCGCTGAGGACAGGAGGGTGAAACTGGAGTAGGGCATGCAGCAGAGAAAGGTCAGCGCATGGATAAAAACCCAGAGGACCATGTGGTTGATGAATACAGCCTCCTGCAGAGCTGGATGCAGTTACAGAGTGTGCAAAGGCCACGTTGGCAGGGGTCGGGGCTTGTGGGAGGGTGCACACCCCACGCTGCAGTCCACTCCAGGTACCACTTCTTGCCCTTGCAGGGGCTTCCCAAGCCTTCACTGAGGTTTGTTTGTAGTGGAAAGGAGCTTGCTGTGATATTTCCACTCGCAGGGGAGTGAGTCTGAGTACCACTGGGGCAGGCAGGAAAAGTAAAGTGCACCCAGCCTCTCTGTGGGGCCCAGTACCATCAGGTACAACGTGACCCACTCATATCTCCCCGCTCAGTGGGCTCCTAGCTAAGAGCAGCCATCCCCACCTTTCTGTTTACATGCTTCCCGCCAGCGCTGTCCCCCCAGGCAGAGCAGGGCCAGCGCAGAGCCCCATAGCCGGCTGCAGAGCGAGGCGAGACGCGCTTTCCCACAGGGTGCAGCAGCCCTGGCGCCTGGCARCAGGTGGCAGCTCCCAGGGAAGAGGAAGTCCAGACAAAACTGTTCAGCCTACTTGACCTGAATCGGAAATGAGAAACTGCCTTCACCTGCGAATATGTAGTTCTCCCAGATMGCTTCCTCCAGGGGTACTGGCGAGCTGCCAGCGGCATAGCAGAGGGGCCGCCCCAAGCAGCAGGTGCCCACGTGCCCCCAGTCCACACTGGCTCACCAAGGCAGGCCCCCTCGGCTCTGTGCAAGTGTCCAAACTTGCCTCTTTGTCTTTTTTAATTGGAAATATAAGGGGAAGGACTTGGTTAAAGGGCCAACAGAATTAAAGAATGTTTTCTGCTAATAGCCTGAATCTCTGATGATCTTGTAAAAGGGGGGGAGGGGGCTGTGCAGGAGCATCCCTAAGGGGGCCATTATGCAAATGAGGGAATTAGTTGGAAACAGCCTGAAGGGAAACACGTGGAAATTGAAATCTGAGGAAGCAGCACGGAAACTGCTGCTGAATAACTTATTATAGACGCCCAGTGTCTGCTGCAACCCCCGGAGCAGAACGGAGAGAAGCAAAAAGGCAACAAGCCACAGCAGTCAGGGAAAATGCAAGCTCCAGAATTTGCTTGAGCTTAAAAAAAAAAAACTTTTAATAACCCTGCCAGGGGGTGTGAAAAGGGAAGCATGGCCCTGCCCTCACCACACAGGGCAGGCTGCAGCAGTGGCCCAGCACCCAAGCCCCCTCGCGGGCAGGCTCCCCTCTGCTTGCTGCCCCCCAAGCAGCTAGCACTTGTCCCCGGGGCTACTCTGGCACAGCACCCTCCTGCCCACTGCTCTTGGCCCCATGTCCCAAACCCATAACAGCAAGAGAAGAAAACAGAGCAAGTCACAGGAAAGCCCAGCCCCAGCCCCTGCACCTCGCCGCAGCAGGGGTCAGCGCCCCTGTCCAGATACCCTTCTCTCACATTTCACATGCCAGCAAAACATCTGGCAGCCTTCTGGCTGCTCCACCAGCCCTGTGAGAAGCAGCAGCACCATATGTGCCAGATGCTGTCCTGGTGGTGAGGACAGGCCTTGGGGTGGCCGCTGGCCAGAGGCATGGGGCAGCAGTGGAGCAGGTGCAGGAGGCCCAGCTCGCTGAGGGGCAGCTCAGCCCTGCACCGTGTTGCCCAGGAAGGACCGCGCTCCTCACCAGGGCTGGACATTGCCCCAGGGCTGCATCATCCATGGGCTCCCTGCCCCTGAGGACACTGCTGTTTGAGCCAGGAGCTCATCACGAGTTGCCTGAAAGTGCAGCTTTTGTTCAGAGAGTGTCTGTGCTGCATTGGACTTTGGGCTCTTTTCCTAAAAGCAAAAAATGTGTCATCTTCCAGGTCAGATTCCTTTCATATCCTCTGCAATGTCAAGTTGAGCCCTTCTAGCAGGCTCTTCCCTTTGGAAGTGGCCCCCTCCTGAGAGAGGAGAGGGCTGATGGAGCTGGTACAAGAGCAGAGGTGTCTTTGTACCCTGCCTCTTTCTGCGAGGCGGCAAAAAAGAAAGCTGCCAAAGAGAAAAAGCACYGGCTTATTGGCTGCAGATCTGAGCAACTGATACATCTGAGCCACGTCTCTCACTGCACGCTTCCTCCTGCTTTGTTCATGCTACTATCCCCCTTGGCAAATGCTCTAACACGGAGAAAAGCAGAAGCAGGCTCAGATACCAGGCTTTGTAGTAGTGATGAGGGATGCTGAGAACAGGGCGATGCTGCATCTATCTCGTCTTCCCCGAAGAGCAGGGGATGAGGTGAGAGGATGGAGAAGAAATGAAGTGCTGYGGTTTTTGCAGGTCCCAGCACCCCTGGGATTTTCTGGGAGCTGAAATTCACCAGCACCATGGAGGGAGCCCCACGAGCTGGGGTCCTCGGCTGAAGGAGCCCACTGCAGCGCTGTTCTCCCTTTCCCCTGTCCAGCTGTCCGCGGACCCAGCCTGCCCACTCTTCAGGGCCAGCAGCACTGGGGCGGGCGATGTGAACACCTGGGGCGCAAAACAAGGTGTTGGCATGGATCCCTGGCGTGCTCCCGGCACCTTCATATGTCTGGGAAGGCACAGCTTCTTAGAGGGGGAATGGTGCCTCTCCTTACCTGCAACAGCACCCATCAGCAGGGGCAGGATTGCAACCAACGCTGCTGGGGCAGAAATGCCTCTGTCCCCCTACATGTCCTTTGGAGGCTAGGGAGAAAAGAGACACAGAAATAAAAGCAGACTAACTCCTTCTCCTCACTTAATGGCACAATCAATGTTTTCCCCTTACAGCAATCCAAAAAGGAAATAGCTAATTATCTGAGACAGGGTAAATTTTCTATTCTTGTAGAAAAACAAACAAACAAAAAAACAAAATGAAGAGCATTTCTCAGTGAATATATTCACCTGCCCTATCCTTTCCCCTTTGCTCCCCACCTGCAGCCTGCAGCAGAGAGAGATGGGGGAGGGACTGTGGCAGTGCCATCTCTCCTGGGGCTGGAGAAAGAGGATTTACACAGAGAGGAGCCAATTAAGGGCCATCACTCAGGCATCAGCTGCTGCGAAATCAGGATGCTCATTATCTCTCCTCTCCCTGGAGATGCCGCAGCCGCTGGCAGCTCCCTCTTTCAAGGTGTCCTGTACCCACAAGTGCCGAACGCCGAAGGGCCATACACAGCCCCTTCCCCACTTCCCCCTCACAWCCACCATGCACCCCGGCTCAGGGATGTTTGGGGACCACATCTGCAGATGTGCCAGCTCCTCTGAGTTGACCTACTTTTTGCAGCTGTTGGTGGTCCATATCCCAGAGTCAAGGGCTTTGCAAGAGAATTGCAGCTGCCCTTTCAAAGATGTATCTAAAAAATTTAACTTAAATATACTCCCAAGTCACAGGTTTAGGGACTTTAGAGACTCAGGACTAAAAAGTGCCAAAATGCTTGACTTGGCACAGGAGTTGTTATGCAAGACAGGGCCTGTGCCCCCCACCCCAAAGGTGCAGGAGCTCCCCAGGGCAGAGCAGAGGAGCTGGTGCTGCCTCTCCAGCAGTGCCAGGAAGAGGATAAGCTGCCACACAGGAGGCTATCTGCTTGCACACGGCGGTGGAGGAGCCTCTCTTCTCCCCTCCATCCCACAGCGCTCCACATGGCTGGGATTTTTCCACTCTTTTTCTCAGCAGAGAGTCTGCAAGCTTCAGTGCTGCATGTTGCCCTCCTTCCCTCCGTGGCGGCTGCGAAGACACCATGCCGCAGGGCTGGCGAGGCTGGGCCGGTACCTGGCACTGTTGACACATCTCTGCACTCTCCTGTGCTCGCAGCAAGTTCCCACGGTCCCACGCTTGCACCTCACAGTCCCGCACAGGAGGGCATGTGGGGGCAGAGCTGTGAAGATCCTCACCAGAGCTGGTGTGGAGACTTTGTGCTGCGAGATCAAGTGTTGCTCTGTCTTCCTGCCCCACTGGAGGCCCCTGCAAAGACAGAGCTGAGCAGCAAGAGGGGGCCAAAGCTGGATTTTAACTGCAGCCAGCATCTGTCACTGCTGTGTGCTGCAGAAAATTAGCCTGCAATGGGGGTGCCCACTGCTCCCTGCTCTTGAGACACTCCTGCCACCAGGAACCAGGCTGGGGAAGATGCTGGGAGTATAATTTATTCTTATTTGTTGGCTGCGTGTCAGAAATAATAAAAAGAAGGAAAAGGCAGCTGCGCAAAATGAAGGGTGCTTAATGCAGGAAGTCATGAAGTAAGTCCTGCTGGAAAGGCACAGTGACCGCGAGGCTTGCACACCGCTTCCCCATCTCTTTCTCAACAGCCTGGAGCCGCTAGCTTCCCCACATAAATTGCAGGCAACAGGACCTGCATCCTAATGGGGAGAGAAAGTGGATGCACCCAGCGCCAGCTGCATTTTCATGGGTTTTTCAGCTCTTTGTACCTGTTGCTTTTTACTCCTCTTAGAAAAACAGCAATGCTAGTTCGTTAGGCTGTGTAGCAGCCCCCGCACTGCAGGTGACCACCTCATGGGCCGCTCCTGGGGACAGCTCCGTCCCCCATGGCAGGGGCCATTGCGCACAGTGCTGCGGCGGGCGAGGGCATATTTGGCAGCGTTTAGCTGCGTGGGGGTTTCCCCTCTGCTGGGAAGGACTCCGGCCACCGCTGGCAAAGGGGGTGGGCAGGAGAGGGCCGCATGCCCGAAGGATGGCTCAGAGTGACAGCTCTAAGGGGGCCACTCCGGCCGCAGTGGGGACGCGCTGCCAAGCAGCTCAGCCAGCACAGACAAAAGGCATCCATCCTTCCCCCTGCTCTCTCACAGCTTAAGTGGAGTGTGACTTTTTGGGAAAACATCCAATCTCCATTTCCAAACTGGGAGTGACTGAGAAGCCATCAGTGCCTTTGGGAAGCAGCTTACATGGCTGATTTCTACTGATGTTGAAAATGTGCTTCTTATTTCTAGTCTGCACTGGTCTCACTTCTGCTCTCAGCCTTTGGCCCTTGTTATACCAGGTGGGCACAACTCCCATTCCTCACCTAGGTCTTTACACACTGTGATCTTTACTAAGTTAAACAGGTTGAGTTGCCAGCATCTTTCCCTTTTCGTGGCACGTCTTCCCCACTGCTCCATCAGCCTGGTGGCCCCTTTCTGAAGCTCTCCAGTTTCTCTGAGCTTTTTTAATTTTTCACATCAAAAAATGACATGGTATCCTATGGTGACTGCCCAGTGATACCGACAATATAACCCTCCTCCATCCTGTTTGCACTATGGACTTTTCTGGCTGCAGGGCTGCACTCAGCTAACTCATGTCCCCTGGAGCCTTTAGGATGCTTCCCACGACACTCGGTCTGATCCGTCGGTACAGCCTGCATTTCTGAGATGTGTAACCGCAGACGGCTGTACCAGGACACGGGCTACCTGGCAGTCCAGATCACACTGCACCGGTGACCTGGTTTTTCTGGGCTTTACTGTTCCCCTGCTTTTGTGTCAGTGGCAAACTTTACAGATGCAAAGTCAATGTTTTTCTTCATGAACAAAAATGTTTGATAATTCGTGTCCAGATCTCACCCAGGGGGCCTCCCAATAGAAGTTCCCCTGCTCCATAGTGGCTCTCTCTTTACTTTGGAGACTTACCACTTAACTGGTTTTTAATCCATTCGGTGTTTGCTGTCTTAATTTTAAATCACTCTCATTTCTTAGTCAAAATGTCATGCAGAACCAAATCCAGTGTCTTATGGAAGTCTGAGTGTATTACAGTGACACGATTACCTCTGTCAGCCAAGCTTTAATTTTGTAAAGAAAAGCTATTCTGTTAGACCAGCGAGCTCTGCGGTTCACAGACAAGTGCTGCTTAGCTTTCCTTTAAGCCTTCATTTATGCCAGCACCAGCCATGGTAGGAAGGCTGTCTGTAAATCCTGAGAAGGGTTATTCGACTCTCTGGGTTTTCACTGATGGCTGGACAATTGTTACGGAGCTCATTAGGTCAAAAATGCCCAATATATGTACTCTTAACTACTCCCCTGCCTTAAGCAATGTGCTTAAAATCACCTGCACTATATATGATTCAAATGTGCTACAGGCATGTTAAATCTAGTTATCATATGTTAACTCTTTATAAGCCACGAACACACAGAAAGGTTGTACTGAAGAAGGCCGCTGTATCATTGAAGGCCCCAGGCATGTGTGAGCTCTGTGAGCTGCGCGGCGAAGGCTCAGCTCCTCCATCCTCGCCCGGAGCAGCTGAGGGAGAGACCCGGGGCCCAGACCGGCACCCCCTTCCCTCCCCGCTGTGTGCCACCGGGCTGCCGCTCAGACCGGTCCTGCCACAGCACCCCGGGCTGACAGCATGGGAAAGGTGCTAGCAAGGTATAGCTATTTATTTTTGAATGTCTGACTTTGGCTAGGCATGTCCTTTCAAGCTGTGGAAATGAAGGAGGATGGTTGGGAAAGGGGGGAATGGAAGGAGATAAGGAAGGAGAAATTGCATGCAAATAAATGCAATATCTGCCAAAATGTCATCCTCAAAGTAATATACCAAAGTCTATGTGTAGACAGTAAACTCTTGACAGTATTGGGCCAGAAAGATGGGATTCTGTCCTTCTAGAAGTGCTTTTTGAGTTCTCTTTTTGTCAGGCATTTTCCAGATGTAGATTGTGTCAGACTAACATTACACATCATCTCATTTGTTTTCTAGATAAAGGAAAGGCAGGGAATGTAATATCTGGGCTTCAGCCAAACTGCTGGTATGGTGCTATATAGACAGTTGTCAGGTAGGGGCTGGTTCAAGAATGCTAAGGTAGATATTAACAGGTTATTAATATTTTATGAGATGATCTTTTGGATCCTTGAGGGTCAGTGTAAGGTTTGATATTATTCCATATTTTCATTAGCAAGTTGGCATAGAAAGGAGAGGTGTTTTGGTGACATTTGCTAATGAGACAAATTCAGGAGGGTTTAGAAATACAGAGTAAGAGTAAAAAAAAAAGGGCAACCTTGAAGACAGGAGCAGTGGAGATGCGATGAAATTGTACAGTACGATATGCAAGGAGATGTTATTAGGAATTACCAGTGGGAACTCCTGCTCCTCAGCTGGCAGCGACCAAGAAAAAAAAGGATCCAAGCATTAACCCCAGTCTGACCTGAGTCATCACTGCAATGCAGAGAAGGCAGATCTGATGTTAAGATTTAATGGGCAAATTGCTTCAGCAATAATATTCATGAATGACAATGTCAAGTCAGTGGTGGGCCACAGCTGAACTCCAGGATACTCCAGTGCAGGAGAGACAGATTTTAATGGGATGGAGGCAGAGGGGTGTCTAGGAGATGGGGGAGCAGCAAGGCTGGTGGTGGCTGGTGTAGACCCCAGAACAAAGATTTGTTCTCTGTAAACAACCTGGGGGGGCACCAGCAAGGAAAAGCACTCTCGACTCAGGAGCTGCATTGCCACAAGTGGGAAACAACTCCAGCTGCCCTAGCCTGGACCTGTGGAGGGGTGTATGCAGGAGATTTGCCTATGGTGGCAAGGAGTGATCCAGAAGATCCTCGTTTTCCTTTTTCTTCTCATTTTTCTAACATAGATTTTCTTCATAATTAATTGCTCTCATGCTTGTCAGCTCAGCAACAGTTTTGAATGGTGGCACTGACATTTCTGTCCTCCTGCCACTGATACATCTCCATCCTGACGGTCCTAGCAAAGCACAAGGAGCCTTGTTGCAATCTCCAACCTTTTCTACTACCTCAAAAGGTTTTTTAAATTAACATTACTTGCTCTCCGCACTGACTAACCAGCTATCTGTGCAAAACAAAACCTGGAGGCAAAGCTGCACTTGAGCTAACACCCCAGTCAAATGCCCAAAACCTTGCTCAGGTGGAACAAACTGTGCCGGCGGCACCGCAAGCACACGGGTGCTGTTGCACTGGGTCACCCAGCCCTAGTACCTGCAAACTGCCCCCACAGCTGCGCGAGGGCATCCTGCGAGCAGCCTCCCCCCTGGACTCACGGGTAGAGCTTGGGCCGTGCTGCTAGCCCTCGCGCAGGCTGCGGCGGCGCTCGGAGCCAGGGCAGCACAGCACCACCCGCGGGAGGGGGCACCACGGCTTGGGTAGGGCAAGGTGACAAGGACCGCAAGAGGAACCAAGTCGCTTCGTAAAGAGACAATTTCCATTATGAAGATGGTGTTTAGGAAACCTCTTGTTCTAATGGACCAATTTTCAACTACTAGGCTGACCGCATGCTGGATTTCAAGACAGTGGGAGCCACTGTCTGGATGTTAGAGCTCATAGAAGGAGCGGCTGCGAAACAGAGGCCCGTTGCCCACCTCAGCCGCTGCAAAGCTCCTGCTCTGCCCTAAGGAGCATCACTCGGAGGAGCCTTTCACAAACCGCAGACCATTATCAGTCATTAAGTCATTTGGAGTCACCTGGTTTATTACACAGACTTACTATCCTGCTAGCTGGCGCGTTTAACATCCCCGTTTAACAGAAATGAGCGGTCATCCGCTCAACAGTTTCGTTTTATTGCAGGGATGATCCTCTGACTCCACCAGCTGGCATCTACCTTTGCTCCCTAAAAAATTGTTTCTCCACCCGGCTGATGCTGCTTTCGCCCCAACCCAGAGAGGTTTGGGCTGTCACTTGCAGGCGCGTGGCCGGCAGGCACCGCCGGGCTGTTGTGCCAGGGCGCCCGGGGTGCTGCTGCCGAAGGCATGCCGCGGGGTGTCCCCGCGGCACGGCTCCCCGCCGCGCGCCCCGCCGCTTCCGCCTGGCGCCCCTGCCCGCGGCACCAGGACACGGCGCCCGCCAGCCGCGTGGCCCCACACGCGCCGTGTCGCCGGATCTCGGCTGCGGCTGCCTGCCCCGGCCGGCGTCGCATGGCACAGGCGGATGAAAGAGAATTAGGCGAGCTAGCGGCTGAGCGCAGCCCTAAATCACAGGCAGGCAGCAGGGCTCCTCTCCGCGGGCTTTGCAGCCCCCCAAGCCTCCGCATTTTAATCTCCTTTTACTGTTTTCATTTCTGTCTTTGCTGGGGTTGGCGTTTTGAAGCACGAGCCTGTGAGGGATTTCAGGTGACACTTCGACTAAATCTTATTCCACACATGTGAAGGGAGAGATTTATGGGCCCACGTCTGACAGCAAAGTGAGGAGCAGCTGGGACTGCTTGAAATTCATCTCTCTCCCGTCAGCGCAATGGGAGTTCAGTGTGACGGGTATAAATAGCGGGCTATGTTTTTCCCCCCAATTAGACTCTACTCAGCCACAAACTACCTCAATAAATCACAAGCACCCGCCACTGATCACGTCCGCGCCCCTGTGGACAGGACGGGCCCTAAAATGCCGCGGCAGGAGCAGGGACGCTCCCCGGGCGGGAACAGGGCCAGGAGGGTCCCACGGGCGGCAGGGCGAGAGTGGCTCTCGCAGCGACCCACTGCGCCGAGACAGCGGCAGAGGAAACCCAGGGGGGGAAACCCAGGGGCGAACRCAGCCAGAGAGGTGCAGGGAGCACAGCAAGTGTTTTGTAAATACGCAAAGGCAAGATGGGAAACCCCGGCGCCACGCACAGGCTGAGCGTGGCAGGGACGGATGCTGCCAGTCTGGGAGCGTTTTACCCGTTTTTTTTAAAGTTTCCTCACCATCCTGAGAGGCAGCTCTGTGCCAGGCTGCCCCAGTGCTGGCGAGGAGCCCGAAGCACATGTTGCAGCCTGTGGGCACAGAGGAAAAGCCTGAGTTTTCATCAGCGCAAACCAGCAGGGACCCTGCCACGGCCCTGCTGTTCCCCGCTACCAGCCTCCGAGCTGGCCCGCGGGCGCCTCTCCTGCCCCCTGTCAGGGCATGGGGGGAGACAAGCGTAAGGGCACATAACTCCTGAGAGGGACAAGTACTACTGCCACATGATGTGCCATCCACAGGGGCAGTAAGATCTGCAGGTTCAAGCTAAGGGCAGAAAAAACATCACACAGATCTCCCCCAGGGCTCTTCAGAAATGTTTTGCAAGGAAGTGGCGGAGGGCAGAGGGAAAAAAGCCCGAGGACAGCACTCAGGAGAGATTCAGCCCGCACCTGCACCCCACGTAGAGTCTGCCCCCGGTGTGGCTCCCCTGCACGGATGGCTGCCGAGCCCCAGCACGGCTCCCGAGGACCGCCTACCCCAGACCCCGGGCTGTCTGAGCTGGGCCCAGGTTAGTACCGGTGGGTCAGCACACCCACCCTCTCCGCTCTTGGCTTAGCAGAGGGAGACCACCACTCCACAGATTTCATGCCAGGTTTCACAGCTGCAGCGGAAAACAGCTGATCTCCCAGCCCCCAGCAGTTTACAGACACGGATAATCACTCTGGAGTAATTACCAGCTCACTCCCTTGGAGGAATTCACTGGTGAGAAGTCACTAGGAGCTAATTACTACAATTACTCCCCAGCACACAGAGCCAGGGCACGCAGAGCTTTCTGCCGGAGCAGAGCTCCCCACCACCAAGTCCCACGTGCCTTTCTGGCACACCAGGGGAGGCTGTTCCCCCTTAAGTCCCCAGCCTGGTGGGCACAGCGGGCTCCTTCCTCACCCTGGGTCCCATCCTTCTGGGACAGCGCAGCCAGTACCCGGCTGGTACTGGGTACCAGGACTCCCAGGTCCTTTTCTCCACTGTGGATTTTCTGGGATGGAGGGAGGGAATTGGTGGTAGTAAGAGCTTGACGTCGCTACCACTCCCAGGACCAACAGAGCAGCCCACTGGCACCAGTGACAAGGAGCTAAATGGTTTCTTAAGAGATGCCCAACTAGTTCAGCACTACTACTCTGGGGCTGCCCCATCACACAGCTCAGGCCCCAGGACTACCCTGAGCATCCATTTCTCTTGTAGGCTGATGCAGAAGAGAGCCCAGCAGGGCTTTCACCACAGGTCCCCTCTGCCTGTGAGGCTCAGGGCGGGTGAAGCCAGACTATGTCAGGAGCAGGACTGGGCTGCAGCAGGCTGTGAGGGGTCCCAGGGAGCAGGGTGTTAGAGCCAGATGTGTGAGAGAAGAAAAACAAATCATCTGGAAGCAAGACCAGTGGGGTTTATTGCACCTCAGCTCCTAACAAGGTCATCAAAGCTCCTACTCCCTCTGCAACGACCTGAGAGTGGGAGGCCACTCAACCCTGTCACACCAAGCCTTTGGGGCTGATCTTGTAAACTGCAGACACAGGACCAGCAAGGCCCTCCCCTCACACTCATAGCATGCTCTGACTCCCTGCAGCCTGCTACAAGCCAACAAGATGAGCTGGAGCCCAGACGAAAGCCAGCCCTGCTCCTCTGGCAGCAGCAGTGGCAGCCCTGGAGGAGTCCCAGATGGTGCAGGCAGGCACAGAGCTCAGCCTGCCCCTAGGCTCCCTTCCACTAGGGAAGGGCCCCTCTGCAAAGGGCAGACACCACACTGCTGCAGCCCGCCTTGGGTGGCAGCCCACTCCAGGGGAGCAGCCCCTGACCCCCTACAGCTCCAAACTGCCCAGCCATCAGGGGTGGGCACAGAGACCTGGCACATGGGCCAGGGGAGCTCATGCATTGAGGCTTTTTGGAGGGTCCCAGAGAGATCTGATAACCCACTGCAGAGACCCCCCAGAGGAGCCCAGGCAGGCAGGGAGATCCCACAGCCCTGCACCCCGAGATGCTGTCAGGGCAGAGGTGCAGACAGCAGGTTTCAGCCTTCAGGTGCAGCACTTCCACCGAGGGGCAGGGCCACCCCAAAATATCAAACATCACCACTGTGCCCTTGCAGCCACCAACACTGCTGCCACAGCACAGAACTGTGCCCACTTGCCCCCAGCTGCACCTCTGACCTGCAACACAGGTCCTGGCCTCTTGCAGGGGGGCAGCACAGCCCCTGCCAGGCCTCTAGAGCACCGTACAGCACTCTGCGCCTCTGCCCCATCACATCCTCACCCAGACAGCAGCCAGCAGCCTCCTCCCATCCCAGCGCTAGGCCTACAGTAGCGGTCAAGACCTACGCCCGCTTGCTCTCCACAGGAGACCCTTGTGCAGAGACACACTCATGGTGCGCTGGTTGGCTGTTTAGCTCTGGCACAGCCCAGCAAGGCCCTACAGCCCAGGGGCAAGGAGTAGCAACTGGAGAAGCAACCCAAGCCAGGCAGTTGTCATCCCCAGCCCTGCCTTTCCTGGAGGCAGCCTTTGGCAAACAGATGGTCCCCATGTGACCTTGCCAGTCTGAGTAAGCAGGAAAGGACCTCACAGTAGCACAGGCTAAGGTGCACACAGGCCCTCTCTGCTCCAAGTGGRTCACTTTGCCTACAGGCAAATTTTAAAAAAAACAGACAGGGAGGGGAAAAACCTTGCCGCAAAAGGACAAATGCAAGAATGAGACACCACACAGGACTAGGAGTGGAAGAGTCTTTATTGCTTTAAATTCTTACAAGTCAGATGTATGCACCCATGTTTACCATAGGCTTGCTGTAAGGAGACACCCACATTGCATTCAACTTGCAGTATGGCTCAGGGAAAGCAGGGACACTGGACCCACAAGCTTTGGTCTCTCTACCCCACAGTAGGCTGACACATTCTCTGAAGCAGCTGGGAAGAGAGCCAAAGGAAATAACTTTCTCACAGATGGCATCTGCCTTAAGGTTCACATGAAAGAGGTTACTGCTACAAGAGCAGAAGGGTCAGGGACAGTTTCTCCAGCATCTACAAAGGATACCGGCTCCCAGCTTAGCAAGGGAACCTAACRTATTCCCAGCAGACTACAATGAGGACAAGAGCAAATCCCCTCCTCTACCAGCCTCTTCCCCAGAGGGACCAGATCAGGGCAATCAGAGGCAGGTATTAAAAGCCAGAAAACCAAGCCAACATCAGTGCTGACCCTAAGTTAAGCCTTTATTCTCTCATTAGCTAAGAGGAGTACAAGCAGATCAAAGATGCTGCTCCCCTAAAGCTGGGCCCTCTGAGATCTCTCCTCACCCACAGTTCAATCAATGCTACTGTGCTTGCTGAGGGGAGGCTGGGCACCTCCATGCTTGGTTCTGCACATCCATATTACTCATTCAAGCACATGCCCAAGGCAGAGAGGCCTTCAAGTCCTGTCTCAAATACAGACTAGAGCCTGACATCATCCTGTGACACTTGCACAGGACTGTCTCCCCCGCTCACCCTCTGAGTACCAGGAGGGGACAAAAAACACTCTGCCCCTCTCCTTTGGTGCACCTCAGACAGACCAGTGCCTTCTTTCCACTCCTCCCATTTCTGCAAATGGGCACTGTGCAGATGCTCATACCTGATCGAGCCACACAAAAAAGAAAACCAGAGACTAGGAACAAAACAAAACCAAACCAAACAGGAACAAAAGCTAGAATTGGGCTATGGCCCGGACACCCGACCAGAGAGCCAAAGGACACATCAGCAGAGAAGCTGTGGCCGAGCCAGCTGGCAAGTGGTGCTCACGCATCCACGAGTGTCAGCCCATCGTGCAGGGCACGCTTCCACATGTAGTAGGTGGAGCGGGCCGTGAGAGGGAAGCGGGCACTGAACTCTTTGTAGGTGGGGAAGGTCTTCGACTCGAAGCGCTGCTGCAGGAACAGCTTGGCTTGTGCCTTGAACTGGGCAGTGGCAATCACATCCATCACAAACATCTGGCTGTTGGCTCTTTCTGACATGGCATAGCCTGAAATGGTGGCATTGTATGGAGTGGCTGGTGCTAGCTTGTCTAGACGCTTGGTAGCCATCTCCATTTGGAACTGGGGCTTGAGGCTTGCCTCAGCTCTCTGAGGCACCAGGGAAGTAACCCGTTTCAATGGCTGGCGGGAGCTGGTCCAGGACAGGCGATGCTGGTTGAGTGCCCAGCTGCTGCCCTTCCAAAACCAGTAGGCTGTGGAGGAGAGAGATGGGTAGCGCAGACGGAACTTGCAGAATGGCAGCTGCCACTGCTGGACTTGCCTCTTGGCCATCTCTCGCAGCYGCTTTCTCCAGCGCAGAGAAGGTTTGAGCTGCAGGAGACTCCTGGGGGCTGGCTGGTGTCCATTCAGCCTCTTCCTAACAGGTAAGCTGCTTGGCTTCAATTGCAGGAATTGCTTTCCTATCACTAGAGGTTTCTGGTTATCCAAGGAAGACTGGGGGGGTTTGAAGTTTGGGTTCTCCTTGATTGCTTTTCTTCGCCAGTTGTAGTAAGTGGACCTGGAGATGCCAGGAAAGCTACGCTTGAAGCACCTGTAAGGCACCAGAGTGTTCATGGAAATGCATTTCTCCAGGTAGGATTTAGCTCCTTGCATGAAGATCCCTGCTTGGATGGGGTCTAGAGAAGGACTCCGAGATCTTAAGCTTCCACCTGAATTTGCTGGCTCATCCACATCAGCCTTTTTTGCGCCATCCCTGTGAAGCTCTCGCAACCCCCGGGCCTCAGTCAGGGCAGAGGCATCACCATTGACCATACTCTGCATCTCATGCTTCCAGGCATAGTATGTGGATCGGGAGATTTCTGGAAACATTTGTCGGAAGTGCTGGAGGGGGATTACATTGCCCTCTTGAAAGCAAGACTGAAGAAAGTGTTTGGCTGCAAATCGGGCAGCAGCTTTTTGCCGGTGTTCACGAGACTGGCGCTTCCAGCGGTAGAAGGTGCTCTTGGTAATGCTGTACCTGTCACGCAAGTTGGAGTAGGTCAGCTGGGGGTCACTGTTCAGCAGCTCCAGGGTCTTCATGGGCTGGACAGGAGGCTCTGGCAAAGGGGTAGTGGGTTCTAGCTCCTCCAGGCCAACCACAGCCACAAAGTACTGGGCTTTGAAGACCTGCCTGGAGAGCTGCTGCCCTGACCACATGATGTGGAGCGTGGAGGTTCGTGGGCCACACTTCCTGGGCCGGATAAGCCGGTTGAAGTATGGCCGTATCTTCAAGTTGCTCATGGGGTAGATAGAGTAGATGTTACACTGCAGTACCGACGCAAGAGCATAGACATGCCACATGTTGGCAAAGGTGCCAGGAAAACAAGTAGCTTTGATGTCTGCATCAAAGATAGCCTCCAGGATAGCCATGGGGAGGCTGGTCATCTCTGGGGATTCCTCAGTGCAGAGGGAGTAGCGGACAGCCTGCAGCATCACTTTGGAGTCAATCATGCCATTCAAGTAGTACTGTTTGTGTAGCAGCATCTCCACCACCGTACGCACCTGCAGCTCCAGGCTCAGGCTGGGGTTGCCCCAGAGCAGCACACTGGCTGCCTCAAAAAGGCGGTTCCCCTCTCCTTTGCAAACCAGAGGCAGCATGTTGCTCGGGGCATCCTCAGGATAGAGGCTCCTGGCTATGCAGTCAACTTCCAGCTCCTCTTGGAACTGCCTCCCACAATAACCAGGCAGGGAGAAAGACGACAGGGTCCTCTCAGCCTCCAGCACAGCGCTGGTGAGGCCCTCCAGACCAAAGCATTCAGTGGCTTCCTGAAGCTCCTGCAGCACAGACTGCACCAGCTGGTGCCGCTGGATCATCCTGAAGGAAGGCAAAAAGAAGTCATTGGAGATCAAGACAGTGCAAGCTCCAGACTGCCAGAGGCCAGGCCTTCAGGACTAGCTCCTTCCCAAGGGCCAGGAAGGTTGGGGGAGTCAGGAGGGGGAAAAGGCCTCTGCTCTCCCCCATCCCCAGGGCAAAGGAGGAAGCCCAAGTCCCCACAAGCAGACCTGGGACAGGGACACCAGCTCCACCTGCTCTCCAGTGACCTCCTGTGGGCAGTATGCATGGCACACAGCCTCCAGACACACTTGTCTGGGATGAAGGAGCCTCTATAGGAACCCATCTGTGACAGTAACACCATGCAGGATTGCTCAAGGCATGGAAGAAGCTGACTTCAGGTGATAAGTCCAACAGAAGGAGCAAGGAGCTTTCTCCCTTCCTCAAAGCAGGGCACAGAGCCATTTCTGCAGCTGCAACCATTTTGTGCTTCTATGACAACTATCACAGAAAAACAAAGATGGGATGAACAGTCCTAACCAACCCAAGCCGTTATTGTTACCTGAGCTGACACTAGATGTCACTTGCTGCTCAGCAAAGACACAACCACCAGCCAGGGAGAAGGGGCAAGAGGAGGCTGCCGCTAAAAGCACTGTCAATGGGGGAAGCAGAGAAGCCTTGGTGCACCCCAGGTGGAGCTCACTCCCAGGCAACCCATCAGTGCAGATGAAGCACATGTGGTTGCTGGGTGGGTATTCAGAAGCTGCATGAAGCTCCCTTCCCTCCCCATCCCTACCTGTCCTAATGTTGTCCTCCCTTTTCCTTCTGCAGGCCAGTTCCCACTCAGACAACCCAAAGGTCCAATTCTGCATCCTCTCCTTGTTGACTTTGGTCCCAACACCCATGCATCCCTGCCCCGACCATTCCAGGAGCTCCTTACCCAATGGACCAGCTCCATCAGTGCATCCTTCTTCAGCACTTCACCACAATAACAAGGTCAGGGTCCTCACCCCTGCCAGCCCAGCTTCTCCCTTTCCCATCAGCCCTGCTCCCAGTGACCACCACTTCACTCAGCAGGGCAGCCCGTTCTAGTCCATTTTCTGCTAACAGATAGCTCTGCCTCTTCATGTGCCATCTCCAACATGCAGGTCACTTTGTAGCCAGGCTACCTTATTCATATCCCTGCTGAAGACCCACCCTTTCACAACACTTCATGGGTATCATTTACGCCCACAACTCTGCAAGGAGATGGGGAAACAGCAGCATCAGGCAGGAAAAGCAACAGTTTTGAGGTAAAACAAAGATTCTGCCTGAGCTTTCCTGACTCTCAGTCATGTGCCCTACTGAAGATAGTATTACCACTGCTCTAACATCTACAATCCCTGGCTGTGACCAAACACCAAATGAAACAAGGTGCTAAATCATCACACTGCCGCATCCAGGCTAGTTCACTGCAAGGAGGCCTCTGTGCTATTATTGACCCTTGTCTTTAATGAGGCCACAGCTAGTCACCAAGTCAATTCCCTTCCCCTATTCCAAGTTCCTCCATGGTCTCCTTTAGGTTGGCGTGCAGAAATCAGAGCCCTCTCTTACAGCTGTTCTCACATCTGTGATGCATCAGATATCAGAGAAACAATATAGAAGGGCCAAAGCTGTGAAGCAGAGATAGACTTGTCCTATAATTCTGGTCCAAGTGAGTTTGTGGTTGATACTTGGGGCCAGGTCTGTGTTTTCTTCTCCTGGGGGTTCACAGAGATTTATTCTGTAGAGCAACATTTTGATTAAGCCAATAGTGAACAACATGTGCCTGATAAGCAGAAACAACAGGATTGCTCAGTACACACGGCTAGGAAGAGAGCTACAAGTACAGGCAGATCTCAAGTCCTCAATCTCCATGGCCTGCCAAACCCTTTCAGGGCTTGTGACATCCCACTGCTGCAGCAGCCTCCCCTTTCAACCCACACAGCCAGGCTGAGCATGTTGCCCCTACCACAAGGGCAAGGAAAAGCCAACACAAGCTGCTCCCCTGGAAGGGGTGAGAGGATGCCTTTCATCCCAATGCCAAGGGGCACCAGGAACACATTTGGTCTTTACGGCCTGATGGGCATTTCCCACCCCCTTATATTTGGGGGGGGGGGGGGGAGAGAAAGGAAGAGCTGGATGCATATAACTTTCTTCAGCAGTAACCCTACATGCTTAATGCCATTATCAGCTCCTGCTGCCCAGAGCCTGAGCAACAGGATCTCTAAGACAATCCTAAAGCAAAACCCTCAGTTCACACTACCTCAGGAGTTTCTCTGGGGTGCTTGGAGAGGGGCCCAGGTATGTCAGAAATGCCAGAAGCACAGTTAAGTCAGACACTGCTAAGCTAAGGGCTTGGTTCATCGCCAAATCAAACCTAGTAGCTCTCAATATAGAGAGCCATCTGAAGTGAGTATTTTCTATGCACACCCCCAGCAGAGCCAGCTGAACACGACAGACAAGTGCTCCCTAGACTGCCTGAGCACCAAGGCAACCAAATGAGCTTTTCACCACTGATAAAGGTGGTTTTAGCTAACCTGGCCACTTTTGCATTGTAGCAGATAAGCAAGCACTTGCAGAACACATTCCCTCACCTAAACTGATGGTCTGGTGGCATCCAGTAGTGCAAGTTCCCCAAGCCAGCCCAGAAGACTCCCCGGCCAGAAGGAATCCAAGAAACTTCAGCCCATGGTCCTAGGAAAAGGGCAGGCAGTCTCTGCAGCCCATCCCAAAGCCCTTGCAGAAACAGTTTTGCTACTCTGGAGGGAGTAACAGGAACAAAAGTGCCTGTGCTACTGTATGCTCAGCTAAGTAGCTATTTCTTGTTTCTGAGCCCCCAGCTGTGAGGCTCTCAAGCTATCATCAGAGTAAAGGCTTTGGTTTGAAAGGAAAACATTTGAATCACCACAGCTGCACAAGGGAAGCTCAAAAAAAGGGAATCTCAGGAAACTGTCTATGCTGGAAATACCACCATACTAGAGCTCTCTTGGGATTTTAGGTGGCAAACAGTGCTAATGGGCCAAGCAGCAAGAAAAAGCATGCTCCAATAAACTAATGTCTGCATTTCTACAGAAGCCTAGAAACAGGGTAACACTTATATGGAAAGAGAAGAACAGCTGACCTGCATTAATCAAGACCAAATCGGTACAGTTAAGTCTGGTTTCAGACTTGTCTTGTTGGAAGGGGAATTTACTGCTTGAGCATAAGTGGCACCTGACAACAGCCTTAAGAAATGTGAACAGCCCCATTCGTTTAACACACCCATAAACACCTCCACTGCCCCAACGGCTTTCTCAAACAGAAAGGAGCCAACCTCATGTGGCCAGGTCCCAGCTTTTTCCAGCGGCCTTAGCTCAGGTGGGACCGAGGGGAGTCTTTAGCACTCGTCGGGAGCCAGGTTGAAGCACCTGAAGCTGTTCCTGCCGTCTAGGGCACGGAGGCACGAACGGCCACGGGGGGGAAGAGGCGGCCGGAGGAGCCCCGCGCCCGCCCCGGGTGGGCGCTGAGCGGCCGGCGAGGCGCCT
>NW_020451182.1:327651-337222 GCF_003343035.1 Apteryx rowi
GGCGGGGCAGCCCCGGCCGGGCCGCACTCACCTGGCTCGCCGGGTCGCGCCCTGCCCGCGCCCTCGGCCCGCCGCACATTTAAGGGCGGCGGCAGGAAGCGCAGCGGCCCCGCCGCCGCCGCCGCCGCCGCCGCCGCGGCCCGGTGTCAGGCCCGGAGTGACCCCTCGGGAGCGGGCGGCCGCGTGCAGGGCCGCCCCTCCCCTCGCTCCGCTCCCCTCCCCCGCAGGAAGCGGGCCATCCCCGCGCGCCCCGGCCCACATGAAAGCCGCCGGGCCGGGGGTCACTTCCAAAGCTAAAGTGATAATGGCCATTGTCCCCGGACCGCGCCGCTTAAAGGGCCCGCGCCGCCCCCGCCCGCACCGCTGCCGCACCCGGCGCCCTGCCGTCCCGCTGCCCCGCTGCCCCACGCACCCTGCGCCCCACGGCACCCTGCCGTCCCGCAGCGCCCTGCTGCCCTGCTGCTCCACGGCAGGCTGCGCCCCACGGCGCCCTGCCGTCCCGCAGCGTCCCGCTGCCCCGCCGCACCCTGCTGCCTCGAGGTGCCCTGCCACCACACAGTACCCTGCCACCCCGTGGCACCCTGCCGCTCCACAGCACCCTGCTGCCCCGCAGCGCCCTGCCGCCCCTGCCTGCAGCGTTCTGCCAGCCCCGGCCCAGAGCACCCAGCTAACCCACAGCACCCTGCAGCACCCTGCTGCCCCACAGCACCATGCCACCCCTGCCCCACAGTGACCTGCCAGCCCCAGCCCAGAGCACCCTGCTGCCCCACGGCACCCCCCCAGCCGCAGCACAGGGCACCATGCTGGCCCTGCCCCACAGCACTCTGCAACCACACAGCACCCTGCCACCCTACAGCACCCAGTGCCTCCAGCCCATAGCACCCTGCCGTCCCTGTCCCACTGTATCCTGCCACTCCACAGCACCCACAACACCACCCCACAGTGTTGTGCCACCCCATGGCACCTACCACCCCACAGCACCTGCCACCCCTGCGCCACAGCAGCTTGACACCCCACAGCGCCCACCACACCACCCCTGCCCCACAGCACCCTGACACCCCACAGTGCCCACCACACTACCCCTGCCCACAGCACCTGGACACCTCACAGCACAGCACCCTGACACCCCACAGCGCCCACCACACTACCCCTGCCCCACAGCACCTGGACACCTCACAGCACAGCACCCTGCCACTCCACAGCGCCCACCACACGACCCCTGCCCCACAGCACCTGGACACCTCACAGCACAGCACCCTGCCACCCCACAGCACGAACCACACCACCCCTGCCCCACAGCACCCTGACAAACCACAGCACCCTGCTGCCCTGGCCCCACAGCATGCCCTGCCCAGGCCCGTGGCACCTTGGTGATGCCAACGGCCCAGCCCCACAGGTGGGGGCCCAGGCGGCAGAGCCCCACGGAGGGCTGTCCCCGCCGGGGCTGTGGGTCAGCCTGGGGCACCCCTCGTGCCCCCCCCCCCCAGGGCAGAGCAGGCCCGACAGCCCCACGTGCACCAGGCCTGGGTTGCCACCCCTGCGGCCATGGGGGCCGTGGGGCGTGTGGCCCGTGTGTGCACAGGCACTGCCTGGGAAAGGAGCCCGGCCTCACCACGCGCCCSCACCGCCCACTCACTCCCACTCAGCTCGGCCGCCCTCCTCAGTTGCTTCCTGCTGGACATCCACCCTGTCACGCTCCCCTCCCCAGGCCAGCCCGTCCTCCCCCGGGGCCGGTGACGCCGGCGGGTCCCAGAGGGCTCATGTGGCTGATGAGGCTCAGCTGTGCTGCCTTGCACACCCCGTCTCACTTATGTGCGTGGTATCCTCTCTAGCGCCACAAGGCACCCAAACCATGGCAGTCTCCTGGCCGGGACTCACGCCTGCCGGCCTGCCCGTGCCTGGAGCAGCCCCTCTCCTGGCCCCGTCTCTGTGGGGCGGCCCTCCTCCCCAGAGCCACCCCCGCTATCTCTGCCCCTTCCCTCCTCGGCCTAATCTCTGGGCCTGAAATCCCCCTCCTTGACTCCTGCTCACACAATAGCTCCATCCCGTCCCTCAGGCCTCACATGAGGCTGTGCAAACAGAGCACGCAGCAGATATTTCGCTCCGACATTGCTAAGCTGCTAAAACTAACCCCACCCTGCAAGCCCAGAGCCTCTAAAACTTCCTCCGGGACCTTCCTCTTCCAAAACTTTCCCTCTTTCTCCACCTAAACCTGTGCCTGTGCCTGTCCCAAAGCCTCTGCTACCCTCTGAATCCTGGGGCCTCCCACTGCTCTTTGAAGCCCAGGCTGCGGCACTGCTAGCTCTCACGTGCCTCTCCTACCGTCGCCCTGGGATTTGCCGGGAAGGAAAGAGCATGGAGGAATGAATGGTATGGCAATTCAGCAGCCTGCCAGTTGCAGCCATCAGGGATTTCTGGTCTCATCTGGGTGGGTTGGTCACCAATACGGGCAGCATCCAGGCCCCAGGGCTGGGGCAGTTCAAGAGTTTCACCACCTGTTCAGATTTAGAAACACTTTTTCTTCAGAAAGAGCTCTACACCACCTCAGAAGAGGTCCTTTGGAGCTGGTCTGTTCTCGTGTGTGAGGGCCCAGTGCATTTTACTGTGGGGGGCACAGCTTGGACAACAGGGAAGAGGCAGGCTGTCCACCAGTCGGCTTCAGTTTCTTGTCCTGCATCCCTTTTGTGCAGCCCCAGCTGCAGGCAGCATCTGGTTTCCTTTCCCCAACCTACTCTCTGGGGCCTGCCCAGGCCATGTCACAAACCCCCATCCCTCAAGCTGCACAAACGCAGGCGTGAACATGGGATGTGACACAGTGAGGGGCATGAAATAATTCCTGATGCAGGAATGTCAAACATGCCAAGGGCTTCCTTCCCCTGTGCAGCTACCTGCAGGGAACCTCACTTCAGCCATTCCTTCTGCTGTAGTGTTTGGCAATAAGAGGACAGAGGAGACACCAGACTGGGGCCATTTGGGAAGAAAATTAAGTAAGGGCCTTTCAAACAAGGGAAATGTGCCCAGATCCCTCTTCAGCTGATGCTGAATGAACCCAGCTGCCCTGCCGTATGTTTTAGTTTGGGACAAGGAATCACTGAATAAATCAAGGCTCACCTTCCTTGAGGTACTTTCTACCTCCTACAAAGGAACATACCCCAAAGCATTTTTCCCACTCCTCTTGTCTCACATCTCAGTGCAGGAGTGCGGGGGAGGAAAGATGAGGAGTTTGACAGGAGGAACGGGCTCCCTGCAAGCTGTGGACTGGCCCCATTCTCAGCTACTTGCAAGCCCTCCCAGCTTGAGTTAGCAGCCATCACCAAAGCTGACACTGAACCCTGGGATTCAGCCTTCATTGAGATTACTCTTATTGGACACAGAAAAACTAAAACGCAAGGAAGAGAGACCTAAACAGTTGTCCAGTGAGCTTTATTCCCCATCAGGTAACATCCGTATCTCCAAAGCCAGCTCCGCTTTCGCTAACAAGCTGGCCAGTCCTGGTTCTTTTCCCTGGTGGGCTGGTGTTCATATCCACAGCTGCTGAGCTCCCCTTCTCATCCTTCATCCTTTTAACTTCTTTGGTTGCAAATGCAAAGTAACGCTCACAGGGCAGTGAGACACTGGTAAATGCCAGAGTCAGCAGGGTCAGTGATTAACATAGGAGCTGGAAAACACACAAAGAGACAGCCTGAGCAGTTCTGTTATGCAGATCACTGCACACACGGGCTTCCAGCACATAAACAAGTAGTTAGCATTTTTCTGTTCCTGGGAGGACTTCAGTGGGAAACCAGTGTGCTCTCTGGTCCCTGATTTGGTGCAGGATGTTTCAGCGTGACAGCAGGTCACAGAGACCTTTGCAGTTTAGCTCTGGTTGCCAGAAGCTTTTCTTCCTGTTGTGCTTTATCCTGCCTGCTGCAGCCTGTCCTCTCTCAGACAAGTCCCAGAGCAAAGGCACAGAGACATCCAGCCACATGTGGGTCTCAAGACATTGTGTTCTCAGCCACACTGGATGTTTTACCACTCAGGATTGGCCACAGAGCCTTCCCCAGGTTCAGCAGACAATAATTCTCGTTGGTCTGAAAGCAGTGAGGATGGGTCTCCCCAGGACATGGTGGTGGGTTCCTGCATGCGGTGAGGCTGTGTTACTGGAATGTGACARTCCTGACGGTCAGACATGGGGACACCGTTCAAGCACTCATTTATTCCCCCAGCAGGAAAACTCCCCAATCCCACCTCCACTCCCATCTATGGGACTTCCAGGAGTGGAGCAAGTCAGAGTCCCCTATCTACTGCAGTGTTGTTCATGGCTGGACAAAAGGAGACTTTTGGATAGGACTGGGCAGTTGTATATTGTTGAAACTTCTGCTACAGCCAAATGCCATTCGGAGCAGGTCAGAGTGTCAGCTAGTTGCCAAAAASAGCTCTGGAAATGGTACAGGTTGACTTAAATGGGCCAAATTGGCATGTCCATCCCCTCAAAGCAATTGCTGGTGCCCTACTTCTGTTTTTCCCATCTTTCTTCCTTCAGACCACTGCAGAGTCAGAATCTGAGTACTCTCAGCCCTCTGGGAAGTCAGCAGCAGCTGGGGYTGCTGAGGGACTGCTGGGACTGAGAGCATGGAGGGCTTCTAGGAGGGTGCTAAGTGTCTGCTGTCTAGGCTAGGTTTCTCCCTCACCTGATATGGCAGCAGAAACAGGGTCAGCTGCTGCCTGCCCAGAAATTTTAGGGAGAAGGAAGGTCAAGTTGCATGACAGATGTTCTTTGTGGTTCTGGTGCAACTAGGCCTGACAGAGATCTGAAAAACATGGAGGCAACACTAATCTTTGTAGTAACTTTGTAGTAACGAATGCTAGAAGTCCTGGTTTTGTGTTCACGTTGTCTGGCACTTTTCATTCCCAGTCCAGAAACCAACTCTGAACCCACTGCCTCACGCTTGTGCTACAGCTCCTATAGGGATGCTCAGACACATTGGTGAGCACTGCAGAGATGTCCTGTGAGGCACCCTGATTTTGTGCATGTCCCTAGACAACGCTGGGTGCCAGAAGATGGGCTACTCAGTTCTGCTCACCTCAGTCCAGGAGGGAGAGTGACAAACTACAGGAGTTTTCAGCCAGGAGCAATAGGAGCTGGAGTGATTGAATTATGGAAGAAGATGAGAAGAGCAAAATCTGTTTTTGCAGTGTTGAAGTGAAGACTGGAGAGCAGGAACAGCTGAGCGCATAAATCTCAGAGTGAGAGGAATTAATGGGGGTGACTTCAGCCATGTGATTGGCATGGAGGGCAGAAGAACTTGGCCTGAACTTTAGGAAACTTGGTGAAAAGGCCCAGCCAGAAGTTTCATCCCCCCAAGGGAAGCGGGGAGTTGGCCTGAGCATTTGATCCCACCTTGAACAAGAGATTTGAGGCCCCTAAGGCTCTCCTACATCCTGTTGCCCACTTCCTCTGTAGTGACTCAGAGCTCAGTGTCATTCCTCTTCCCTTACATAAGACCTAGCACCCCTCAGTGTCACTTCTTTCCCATCCTGTCCAGAACACCCAGGTCCCTCACACTTTTTCTCTCTGTCAGTTCAGATTCCCCCTTCATTCCTCTATGGGACCAGGGGATCTTAGTGCTGTCCTGAGAGTGACCCAGAACACCCAGTCTCTCCAGTAATGGCGGCTGCCTCTCACTTCATCTTCAGGGTGATGTTCAGGACTGACCAGTCYAACGCAACAGGAGCACACAGGAGAGCCAGGCCTGCCCTGTCCCCTGCCCAGGGGTAGCTGAGCCCTGAAAGTAAGTCCCACCTCTGATTACCCTCTGCCTCTGCTCAGGGCTCTCTTCCCTTCTGGCTTTTGTCTGACTCAGTTCCCCCTTCCTGCCTGCTCTGTGAGACTGGAGGGAAACGGTTTGAACTTGGTGCTGACTCTGTCCCCTTCTCCCAGAGATACCATGCTCCTGCTGAAATGGTAGGGAATTAATCATGAAAAACCAAGTGCAGTTCCATGGCACTGGAGCAAGGAGCAAGACTCTTAGCCATATCCTGAGCTCCCAGCCATAGGTGGGAGGGGTGGAGGAGAGCCGGGAACTGGGAACCGTAGGAGATTCAAAGTCAAGATCAAAGCATTTCCCTCTGAAGCCCTCACACTCTCCTTCCCTCCCACTTGCACATAAAAGGACTCTGCCCTCAGCAGGCTCTCTGCTCTGGAGGGTGGGTGGAGGAGGGGGCTCGTTTCCCCCTTGCTTTTCCTGTGTTACTAATAACTATTCCCAGAGGTGAAATGGTGAAAATCCTTCCCCACCCCTCCTCCCCCATTCCTGCTTCCTTCCCAGATCCAGAGGACCTGAAGTCATTTTAATGACTGAGATTTCATGGCAGACCTGGCCTTCTTTGGGGTGTTACCAGCCAATGCCAGCACGGGGGAGATGCAGTGAGCAAAGCCTTTGAAGTGTACAGTAGAAAGACACTGTTAGAGGCAAAGCAAAAGGAAGAAACATTTGAAAGAAAGCAGAGCAGTTTGGTCCACAGGAGGGGGAAAGGCTAATTAAGGCACAGAGCATGGAGGAGGAAAAGACAGAATCATTAAGATATCACAGCAGGAATCGATGGTGTGGCTCCATGGTGGTTAAGCCAAGCTGAGCCTTGTCTCTGCCATTCACTTCCTCTTGGTTCCTACCCTCTGCTTTGCGTTGGCACTGGAGTGTGGGTGACTGGAGTGTGTATGAGCCAGTTCAGTTAGCTGATCCAGCTGAAAACTAGTCGGTTTAGTTCATACCCTAGACCAGACAGAGCTGAAACTCAGGACAAGAGTTTGCATTACACCCAGCCAAATAGCCCTTACTTATTAATGATTAGAGAGTGGGCTAAAGCTTGCAGGTGATACTAAACTGAAGAAGCTGCAAACTCCAGTGAGGATGCACGCATATGAAGAAGTCCAGAGACCAGAAACAGGCAGGAGACAGCAGACAATTTTGGAAAGACTGGGAAGAAGATATTCTTACAGCAATACTTCATTATGAACGGTTGCAGAAAACTGCCAGCAATAAGAAAGACCTGGGGTGGGGGAGACTGAGGAAAGGAAAGCTGAAGAGCCAGGACTGTGGTTTTGTGTTTCTTTCAGTGGTCATGGCAGCCTGAGTGGTGCCTGCTCCTGCTTGTGCTGGGAGGACCTGGGGCTACATACTCCTCTGCCACTACTGAGAGAGAGGTTTGTCAAACTGCTCTCTCCATCCCAGCTACACACCAGAGAGGGCAGAGAGGGCAGAGAGGGTGAGATGGAAAGGGGCTGCAAAACGCAGCGAAGGGGGATTGCTGGGATGCAGGGTGCTGAGAGGCAGGCAGTGTGGAGGGATGACCGGGAGCCAGGCAGGATCCGGACTGGGTCTGAGTAAACTGAGTCCGAGAAGCCTGACCACATGCAGGGCGAGAAGGGAGAAGGACGGGGGATGGGGTGTTTCACACCTAACAAACAGGAGCAGATGGGGCTGGAGTTAAACACCAGAAGGAATTAACCTGCACTGCCTCAAGGAGCCTTGGATTTAGTAAACCATTCCCATCTCTCCCTTCCCAGGGTCTATTGCAGGCAGTTTAGTGAAGAGTTAGCAATGCGGAGGGGGTTTCTCTTGGGTCTGTAGCTAGTCGGGGATCTGAGATATGGCCCTGCAGTGTAAACACAGCCATACAACCCTGCAAAAGCTGTGATTCCCCAATCCTTTCCCAAGCCCTGCCCCCAGGCACACTATGAAATGGCCATACTGTTTGCTCGGGGAGAAACGTGAGAAGTAGAGCAGAGTGCTGTAAAAGATGTAAATGTTTCGGTGCTGAGAGCAGCTCTGAGTGTCTAGGGCACAGCCTTGGTGGGGGATGGAGAGGCCCCGAGAACTCCCTACTCTTTTGTTCTTGATCTTGGCTGTGTTAGGAAGGGTCCCAGGAAAAATCTTGGAGCTGATTCACCAAAGGTAGCTCACAGTATGTGCTTTTTCAGGTGGTGGTCATGGGGGGATGGGACAGGTAGTGAGAAGGGTTTGGGGTAGCCAGTTGTGGCCATCTCATCTCTGTGCCAGATCCCCTGGCTTCCTTGGTGCCAGGAAGCCATTTCATCAGCAGGAGAGGGAAGCAGAAGAATATCCCCCAGCTCTAAGGTGGAAGAGGGAGCAAAGAAGTCAGTTCAATCCCAGTAACCACTGACATGGTGACACACACTGCTGCACTGCTGCAATATTGCACCCTGAGAGAATGTGACTGCCTATGAGCAATTGTCATCCAAGTCTGATGCAACAGCTGAGAAAAAAACGGATCCTTTTAACATAAAAATTAGTCACCGCTGAGGTCAGGTTTTTATAGGGCTGATCTCTGCCCTTTGGAGCTTAACCTTTAAATATGACTGATAGCATTGTGAATTCCAGTAGTAAAAGGGCTGAGAGAAGGAAGATGCGAGCAAGGAGATGGGGACATTGCTTAGGGACAGTGTCATTTGCTGAGGAAAGACTGGTGTGCTTTCTTTCATTCCTGAGTGTGTACTCCAATTTCACATTTTGAAGTGCCTGGGCCCATGAGCGGATAGCAACAGAGCAGAGATGGAGGAGATGAGGCTGAGGGAAAGGATGAAGAAAGAGGGCTGAGAGGCAAGGAACTGGCAGGAGGATGAAGCTATTCAGCGTATGGGTACACAGGATGTGCTCTGGACCTGTGGGGTATGTGCAGGAGCCCAAAGGCTCAGGAAGAGAAATGCTATAAACAGAATGGTAGGCATGAGAGGTGCACGGGGAAGCTAGAGACTCCACCTTGGAGGATCGCTAATCTCTTATGATCAGACTTGTACAGAAATTTCCTTGAGGTAAACCTTTCATAACCTAGAGTTCAGGTGACTCTCCAAACCCGGAAAAAAATTGAAAGTGAAATCACTGCAAACAGTGGCCTGGCAGTCACCACAAGTTCTGTTTCTTTTTGAACCATCCCAAAACTTTGTTGCCAGCCTTGTCCTGGGCTTCTGAAATAAGAATGCTCACAAATCAGCCATTATCCTTCCTTTCCTTATCCCCTGTGACAAGAGGGGGTCTGCTGGCTCCCCAGGGGGCCCTGCTCTCAGCCGCTGGGACACTCAAAGGGAGAGGAGGTGTCTGTGCAGCTCCTTCCTCAGGAGGACAAGTGGCAGCGCCCTTTTTTCCCGGTCTGCTGCCTGCACCAGGCAGGACATGGCACGGTCCTGGAGCRGGCTTGGTGCTGAGCACCCAGTGCTGCTGAGCCGGAGACTTTTTCAGAGTGACACTGAAAGAAACTGGCCCCGGCACAGGCATTCAGTTCACCTGGTCCCCGAGAGGACAGAGAGGGGCAAAATCCTCACCCTGCATATTGTCCACGAAATGGCAGAGACACCATCGGTTGCACTGGCAAAGATTTGCAACGCAGCAAGCGAGTCAGCTGTGCAAAACTGTGAAAGATAAAGAAGAGACAGCGGAGGTAAGCCTCTCTCTCTCCCTACGGCTCACCCGCTGCCTGGGCAGCACGCCGCGGCTCGGCCCCGACCGGCAGCAGCCTGCGCCTTACGCCGTCGAGCGCGGCTTGACAGCGCTTTGGCTCCCCGAGCGGGGCAGGC
>NW_020451182.1:338002-400516 GCF_003343035.1 Apteryx rowi
GCCCGCCCGGCAGCTGCCTGCTCCGCGGGGCACCGCTGCCCTCGGCCCGGCAGGGCTCGGCTCCCGGGAAGGGGGCTCGGGCCCGGGGCTGCCCCCGCGCCCTGCTGGGCGCTCCCTGGGGAGAGCGGAGGTGAGCAGCGCCCGCAGGGAGCTCGCCCTGCTCCCTGCCGCCCCGACGCGTCTGTTTCTCGCCAGGCCTCGGCCCCAGCTAGACCTGTTGTTCCTGCGGCGGTTCCTGAGGATCCAGGCCGTCTTATTTCCCAAATGGCCCTCCCCAAACGTGCTGATGTTCCTGACCCTGCTCTGTGTTGCCTTGCTGGGTAAGCCCGAGAGCAGCGGAGGTGGTGGGCTGCGTGTCACCTTTCTGCTGGAGCGTGCGCCCTGTGTGTGCACGCTTGTCAGGAGCGCGCTCCCGATTCCTCCATGATCGCTCCCTCTCTGCCGTGCCACCCCAGTCCTTCATTTTCTCTTGGTGTTTTCTTGTTTCCTCCAGAGCAGCTGGTTATTTACCAGGTCGGTGTGATCCCCAGCCAGTACTACGAGGTCCTAGGGAACAAGGACTTCTCCGGGTTCAAAACATTGACTGCCATTGCTCTAACTCTGATTGTAGTCAACTCCACGGTAAAACAGACCAGAGGCTGCCTCGCCTTGGGAGGGGAGGCTGGGGAGGGCCACAGAGGGGACCCCTCTGGAGACAGGGAGGTGCTGTCATCAGAGGAAGGGAAGGGGAAAGCTGCCAGCGGTTCCTGGCAGGACCCCTTTGCTAAGGGATCTAGGTCTGCTCTTGCCCCCTTCAGTAGCTGCATATGGGATGGGTCACCTGAGCAAACTGTTGGTTTTTCTCATTTTGGGAAGTGCGTGTTCTCCTGGCTCATTCCTTCCCATCTGTCTTTTTGCCCTCGTTCCAGCTAAAAAGCTTCGACCAGTTTATCTGCAACCGGATGTATGTGAGCTGGAGGAAATCCCTCACCGAATACCTCCATAGCTGTTACTTCCATGGCCAGGTCTACTACAGCCTACACGTGCTGCGCGAGGACATCGATAACCCGTAGGCTGCCTGCGGCTTCTTTCGGCCTCTTTCTTGGCTTCTCCTGAGCTGCTCCTCACCTTTTCTTGACCTCTCTGTGTCTCTGGGTAGGGGCTTGAGCCCTAGAAGCTTTTTCCATCTAGGTACAAATACTCTTGTCTGCCCTGGGTGTAGGTGGTACATGGCAAGGCTGTACAGGGAACTCCCACAGCTGATGGTCATGATGATTTCGGGGGCAGTAGGTGCTGATGTTTTTGTTGCAAGGTAAATGGAGTCTCAGCAGAACAGGGATCTAGCAATTGGTTCAAAATGCACTGTCTGCAAAATCAGCCCTCATCACTCTGCATGTGACTTTGCCTGGCTGGAGTCAGAGAGTGCTGCCTCTCTCTGCCTTCACCCAGCAAGTATACTCAGCAGCCCCTGTTGTTCAGTTTGAACTTCAACACCAGAGTCTCCAGCTGAACACAATTTTGTTTAGTTGGTTTTTTTAGTGGTTTCAGTAACCTGTGGGGAAAGCTGGGAGACATGTCCAAGAAGAGCTTTGTTTTGCACTGGACAAGAGCTACATTTCCTCTTTCCTGTTCCCAGGGAGGAAATGTCAGAGGTGACTTGAAAATTGAGAGAAGGAGGAGCATTCAGTCCTTCCTTGCTCATTCAAACCCACACTGAAAGCCCCTTCCCATCCCACTGCAGCGGCCACCTGCACAGCTGCACCGAGCGGGAAGTTCTGCTTCTCACACTGTCCAAGTTACTGCAGGGCTGCTCATCTACCCAGGCTGTGTAGCAAGAGCTGAACACCTCCCTTCCTCGCAACAGCATGCTGACCCTGGCCTTTTGGCCTGTTTTTGCACACAGGACACTGCTGTCATAGTTTCGAGTTTGAAGGGTTAAAGATCCTCCATTAGACACAATGTGAGAGGTAGAGACTGGTATTTTTTTCTCCAGAGCTAAAAAAAATTATTAAGTACTTGATGAAAAACTAGAAACCAGGGGAAAAGTTCTTCCAAGTTACATGGCTGTATACAGCTGTGTTGAGTCCCTGGGCTCCGTTTCCCTGCAGGGGACACCTGCTGTCTAGTCCCTTTCACTGCGTTGGTGCCATCTCCCAGGGAGGTGACTGAGGCTGGGGTCACTGGCAGAAATGGCTGTCTTGCGGGGACTCCTAACTGCTGCCAATAGTGGTGACTTCAAGAAACAGAAACAGCCCCTGGGCTGCTGCTCCCCAGTGCTCTTGGCTGCCTGTCCTTGCACCTGCATTGTACCACTTGGTGATTTGTGTGGCTGTGCAGGTAACTGGTGCAGGATATATCATACTGTCACACTTTTTTTTGTGTCTGTATCATTTTTCAGCCAGATCTGTTCCCTGGCTGCTTATGCTTTCCCAGAACTGAGATATGGCCAGGCTAAGAATAAGCAGCTGGGCACAGGGTGAACAGCAGGTGAGGAGAGGATTCAGCTTGGCTCAAGCACTCCTTTTGCCAAACGAGAAACACAGCCTCGATGATGCTGATGCGCTTTCCAGCAACCATTGGAGTTACTTCCAACCTCATTAAGTGGTGATAGTATTTTGCAGTAGGACAGAGTTGCAAGGACAGGCTAAAAAGCTGTGCCTGTCACCAAGACATCCAGTGCTTCCTGGGTAGTGCAGTACATTGGCCAAGGCCAGAAGCTGCTGCACACGCATCTTTTCCTTTGGGTGGGGGAAGGGGAGGACAGAGGCCCCTCACCATGTGACGATGCTGCTCAGGTTTATTTTTAACCAGGGAATGTATTCAGATTATGCAGTTAAATGTATGAGATAACTGGGTCTATCTGCTTTGCAGCAACAGAGCCAGCTCTCCTGACCTTAGAGCAGACCAAAGGTGCAGGATAGTTGCAGAGTGTTTTTCATTACACCTTGCTTCTGCTCAAACATTCAGCCTTATTGTTTAGTTTCTCTTCTGCTGCATTTGCAAAAATTCTTCTTATCTTAGGATTTCTTGATGAGAATTTTTTCCCTGCACCAGGCAGTTAGAGCATGAACTAAGAGCAGTAAACTGACTTCCTGTTAGGCAGTGCAAACCAAACTGGGTGTGAGAAGCACTGTCATCCTTGTTTCCCTTTCAGAGGAAAAGAGGGGATTTTGAGTGACATCCAAATACTTGTGGCTCCTAGCAGGGCATCTGAGTTGATGTTTATATGTTATCATTGCATATTGCTTAATAGTTCATAGAAGCAATATCCCTGCTGTGAATCTGTAGTCTGAGTTAATTTATAACTTGATGGGAACAGTTACAAACAGTCCAATAAAAGCAAAAATGGTGTCCATAAGGTCAGTGGTGTGGGAGATGCCCCCAAAAGGAGGCAGCTTTCCTCCTTGCTGGACTCTCTGGCATCCACAGTCGAGAGCTTTTTGCCTGTGCTTAGAGCATCAGAGGCCAAAGCTCATGTTCATGTGCTCTGGACAGACCAGGCACAGAGGGACTGAATATGCTACAATCCTTTCTAGTTACCCCAAGCTCACCTCTTGCTAAGCAGAGTGGGAAAGGTTGGGCTCCAAGGGTCTGTCACCTACATGCTGCCTTGGTGCACTGCTACCTGCTCTTGTGGGGTGGAGGTGGGTAAAAGCACTTTCTTCTTTGCAGCCAAGAGACCAAGGGGTGTTCTATGCAGAGCGGAGTGACCAGCTACTCACTGGAAGGGTGGCTTTGACGGAGGAGTTTGCAAATATCCAGCAGTTGGCTAAGGACTGGCTTGCCCTCTAACCAGCCCCACTAGCTCTGGTACCTGGGATGCAACACCAGCAGTCAGTGTTTTTGGTAATACAGTGTGGGTCCATGAGAGGAGTGAGAGACAAGGATGCGAGACCTTTAGCACATGGCAGGACGGGAATCTTGAGAGTGGAACAAGGGATTAATACAAGGAACGGGGCGAAGGTAACAGAAGGAACCATTCTGCCTGAGTGTCAGAGAGGCCCCGGGGTGAGTCCTGCTGGGCCATGGAAATTGCCCCCGGTGGGGGCCATGGCAGTCATGGCTGCAGGTTCCTTCCATGCAGGCTTGTTTGCCTTCACTCTATCCTAAGTGCAGGCAGTGAAACAGCTTGGCTTGTGCCCTATTGGGGAGTTACAACATCCTGCATTGACTGGTTCTCGCTCCTGAGCTTTAACGGTGTCAATGCCTCTTTGTGTTGAGCAGAGACCAGCGCATCAGCCAGGATGTGGAGAGGTTCTGCAGGCAGCTCAGTTCCATGGCAAGCAAGCTCATCATCTCACCCTTTACACTGGCCTACTACACATACCAGTGCTTCCACAGGTAAGAACCCATTCTGGCTCTGCTTTTGTGCCTCTGGCCTGTGCTCTCTTTTGAGGCCTGGCACCCACATTGTAATTACCCAGATGAGTGCTTGTGAGTGTGAGTAAGGTGTCTCTGACTGCACCTCAATGGGCCTCTTGCCCCGGGGATGCTGGGGTGTGTGGTGTTGACTCCATAGCCCCTGTGAGAGGGAAGAGAGGTGGCAGTTGAGGGTTCTGGCTTCTCAAGCCCAAGGCTGTTGGAGTGACCTTTTGCTTGGGCTGTTAGCTGACCTCTCTCTCTCCTTCCCTGCAGCACAGGCTGGCTAGGCCCAGTGAGCATCTTTGGGTATTTTGTCATTGGGACGGTTGTTAACAAAGTGCTGATGAGCCCAATAGTGTCAAAACTCGTGCAGCAGGAAAAGCTGGAGGGGGATTTCAGGTGAGTTGCAGCAGAGCAGCATTCTCACTGCCTCTTCTGGTAACTCCTGTGAGAGCTCCATTTTCTTCCCTGTCCAGTGCTATGTATGCATCTACTTCTCTTCTCCATGGCTTTCCTGGTCCTCATGCTCAGTCATTTGCCTGCCAGCTCAGAGAGACCTGCCTGCTCAATCYTGACCCGAAGTCAGTGCCCTGAGCCCCAGCCACCCCTTTCACTGCCCTGTGTTGTGTTAGGCAGTGCCCTTGGTTCAGTTTCCTGGTCTCCACTGCTGCTCCTTGACTGCTCACTCCTGCTGCTGTTGCCTCTGCTGATGCATTGGGTGAGCTGGAGAAAACTGCACATGGAGCATCCTTGGGTGTAGATGCAAGTTCACTGACAGAACCACTGACAAGAAACCAGATGGGTTTCTGGTTCATTACTTCGTGAATGTGAATACCTAAAATGGCGCAATCTCTCTATATGCTCAGCCAACTCATCTCCCCTTTCCCTGCAGGGTTGGATGTGTGTGTGGCAGGGGCTATACAGCTTTCCCTGGGGCTCAGGGCGTTCTGGAATACAGCAGAAGGTGGTGTGGTACAGGGGGGCAGACTGAGCTTCCAAAAGGGAAGGGATGAGAAGGGCTGAGAAGACATGCACAGAGAGCAGGTTGCTGAATGAGGTGCACCACTGAGCTGGCCGAGAATGATGTCATGGTGTGCTAAGCCTTGTTCAGCACCTTTTGAGCCTGTTGAACATTTCTGTCAAGAGAGATGTCAGATCAGTGCTCTCACTGATGCAAGAGGAGTGTCCTTTAGCAAGGATGTTGGCTACAAAGTTCACTGGGCAGTTGTGCATGATCCTTATGATGTTTTTTTCTGTTGTCCAGGTTCAAGCACATGCAGATTCGTGTCAATGCAGAACCAGCTGCTTTCTACAGGTAAGTGGTGGGCATGTTCATTTCTTTATGTGTTCTTGGGGATCCTGCCAGCTTGGAGCATCCTCCCTGTAGTCATGTATTCCGGGGGAGTCAGAGTCCTTTTGCTGCTGCCTGAGCTTTCCTGTTCCCTCCGTCCTGCTGCAGCCACAAGGCCTCTGCAGGGTCATACAACCTCCTCTCCCTGTCACTGTTTCCCTTTGCATTCTGTGCATTGTCTGCAGGAATAACTTCACAGTAGCTGGAGGCAACTAGCTTTTTTTCTCTCTCCCTTCCAACCATCCCCAGAGGCCTGATACAGATTTGATTATGGCTTAGAGACCATTTCTGATGTTTTTGCACTGGGCCTTACCTGGAAGATTGCTCAAGGTCTCATTGCATCCTGTCAGGATGTTCCCCTGGGAACTTTCTGCAGGTTGCTTCTGGCCCCATCCTGCTGCTGCTAACCTGCATTTCTTCTACAGGTATGTCAGGCTGTTGTCTTGCCTCCTCATTGCTGCTTGCTTTTCTTGCTCAGTCTTTGCCCTGACCCTCCCAACATTTTATTGGTATTCTCTGAATTCGCACTGTGCTATTTACATCTGGCTGTTACTGAGGTTTCCAGAGTTGAGTGTGCTGTCCAGAGCCCAGCAGCACCTCACTGCTTAGCAGTGCCCTGAAGTCTGTTGAGTTGTTGCTTGGAGCCTTTATGGTATTGCACAGAAAAGGCTAGAATCCAGCAAAAGGGCCACAGTTTTACTGTGATTTGTGTTGGGGTACCCTGTAGGTCAGAGTCTTTGCTCCTCTCTCTTCAGGCATCTGCAGTTGGCATGTATGTTATGGAATCACGCTTCTTCCAGGAATTTAAGAAAGCACTAGCTGCTATATCTCTGGCTCTTCCTGGCTGTGATCTGTGTTTGGCTCATTAATGATGTCATGATTGAGCACTTCAAGTGTTGTAGTGTTGTCCCCAAGGTAGTTTGATTCAAAATCACTGATTTTTGTAGAGATTTAAACTGGCAAGCAGGAAACCTTGATCTCAATAATTGAGATCAATCTTGTTTTGCATTGACAAGTCTTAGTTCTTTCTTTGTGGGCTGGTTGATTCTTATTGGTTAGTGCTGATTTTTGTTAATCAAGTGCAAGTAATTAGAGTATCTTCTTATTTAAGCTGTAGTACTTTTCCTCATATTTTTGAAGCTTCTTATTCTATTATTAAGTTGGAAACAGAAAATGAATTATTATATTAGAAAATGGGGTTTCTTGCTTTAGTTTTATATGGTTCAGTAGTAGAAAAGCTCTGTTTGGGAAATCAGAATTTAATTAAAATGCACAAAACTAGATATTTTTCTCTGTATGTGTCTTAATTAAAAATAAAGGAATCTTTTATAAGGGTGTTATTCCTGTAATTCTGTGAAAGGAGGAGGACTTGATGAATGGATGTGGCTGGTTTTGATTGCCTGCCTTCTCTAGCTTGTAGAAGTTGTTAAAGCTTGTCCTCTTGTACTTGTCTAACCATAGATTGCTTTGGTAAAGGAAAAACAAAAACCTGAGCATTGTCACCTTTTTACTTCCTTTGGTTTCTTAACCTTTGGCAAACTTGCTTTAGAAGTGAACTGAATGTGAGGAAAAGATGACAGCAATAAACAATCTCTCTGCATCTGCAAAAGAACTAACAGCTGCCAATACTAGTTTCACACTTCAGCTGAAACCTCTGATCCCCAGTGCCTTGCCTGTAACTCCTCTTGTTCGAGGCTTTGTCCTTCTCTGAATGATCAGCAGCAAAGATTACTGCTCAGTACTTAACTGAGGTGGATATTGCAAGCTGAAGGGCAATAACAGATGCCAAACTGAATTCCTAATGGGTTTATTTTTCAGAAAGAATGTATCTATCTAAGCATTGAGAATCTTTTAAAAATCTTAATTTTTTGTATTTGTATGAATCCTGTTTTTTGTCTCTGCAGGCCCTAGTGATTTCCCAGTTGTGTTAACCACAGTGGGAGCATGCATGGGTGCTAGGCACAGGTGTATGGCAGGGTGGTACTGGCAACAGCTGCAGTGGGAATTGCACTGAGCTCTGTCTATGTTTTGCCACCTGAGGGCAGCCCAACCCTTGCAAATGAGCAGGAGGAGCTGCCCTGCTTCGCTGAGGAGGTGGCTGAGAGCTGGGATCCCACTCCTTGTTGTGTGCTCAGTGGAGGGGGGTCCAGGGCTGCTGGCACCGCAGACAGCRAGGCCGTGGGAGCATCACCTTCAGCCCGGGCGGATCTCTGTGGGGGAGCTCCTGGCAAAGGAGGGCTTTGAGACTGGGATCACCCAGGCTGGTGGCTGTGCCCCTTCTGGGGTCAGGCTGTGAGGAGGGCAGAGGACGTGGATGTCCGGTCCCACTCCCCTGGGCTGGGGAAGGGGAACAGGTGGCCTGCGGCTCCTGGCCACGCAGGCAGTGTTGACCTGCCTTCTCCTCCCTGCTCCCTTCTGCCCTCTCTTTTCTGGCCCCAGCTGTGTGGCCATGCTCTGCCCCCTCTTCCAACCAGGCTCTGCTGAGAAAGTGTGTGTAGCCTTGACTGTGATTGCTCAAGGGTTGGGTGTTCGGTTCCTGCTCAAAAAGAGCTATTGCTTGGAAACTATGGTGCAGGCCTTTTCCAGGTCTCAGTCCTAGAGAACCATGCTTTTATCCTGTTGCGGTGGTCCCAGGAAGTCTGTGACATGTTGCAATCTTATTTTACAGGGCTGGACGAGTGGAGCACATGCGCACAGACCGCAGGCTGCAGAGCCTGCTGCAGAGCCAGAGGGAGCTGATAGGGAAGGAGCTCTGGCTATACAGTGAGTGGGGAGTTTTGCGGGTGAACTGGGGCATGTGGTAGCTCTATCGTGGTGGCCCACAGGCTTGGCAACTTGATGCTAGAGGAGCAGTGCGGGATCATCCTTTCCCACCTCTTTCCCCAGAGGCTTGCTGGTGCATGAAAGCCTTGAGAGTGAATGGGGGGTGCCCCCTGCCCTCTTGAATGGGAATCCTGTTGTGAAAAAAGTCTGGTGGAGAGCAAAGCTGTAGAGGAACCAGCTAAGTCGGAGAAACCAAGCTCAAAAAGAGGAATATGCAAGAATCTGCACTCTTTGTGGGGCAGGCATTCAGTGGTTATGAAGAGAGGAAAGTGCTTGGGCTCTAGGGAGGGAGAAGATTCAGTATATGAGGTTGGGAGCTCTATAGAGTTGTCCTGTAGAGCCTGTCCCATGAGCGTGGTTGCCACCTGAAAATCTCTTTTCAACTATGGTCACTGGGTCCAGGTTTGTGGCTTAAATAACTGGTGTCAAGACAACTCTTCCTTATCTCACCATCATGGTGAGCTTCTGAGCACTGTAAGAGAGGAAGAGCCCTGCATGCAGGTATCTCTGTGGTAGTTTGGGGGCTTAAGTCTTTCTGCCTCTCCTGTGCTGCAAGGCAGACTTTGTGACCAGATCTTCCTTTCTGCCTCCCTGCTCAGTGGGTGACTTTACCCCTGTTTCCTGGAGTCAGCTGAGTCCTGAAGAGTGGAAACAAGTAGGCAAAGTGGCTCTTGCCCCATCATGGTTCCCAAGCTGTGTGTCTGGGTGATGTTTCCTCTTTCTGGTGCCTTCCCCAGGGAGCTCTTTGCTTGGCAAATGGGTTTGCACCCCGGTGCTTGTGCTCTCCTGTGATATGGGTTCTTCTGCATGGGAGCATTTTGAGGGGCTGAGGCAGGACACGGGTCTTCCTCTGACCGGGCTCATGAGCTGCACTTGAGCCTGTGCGGGACAAAGGTTCCCCCCTCCATCTCACTGTCTCCTCTCGATATGCTTCTGCCCAGTTGGAATCAATACCTTCGACTACCTGGGCAGCATCCTGAGTTACGTGGTCATTGCCATTCCCATCTTTTCTGGGATGTACGGTGACCTCAGTCCAACAGAGCTCAGCGCCCTGGTCAGCAAGGTGAGTTAAGGATGATCTCCCAGACTGGTCCAGGGGAGAAGTGTGCTCTGTGGGTTGTGTTTATTACCTGTGCAGGTTACCCCAATGCCAGACATGAGCCAGCCCTGAAGCTCGTGTCTGTATGTTCATGCAGCTGGACTCCATTGTGGAGGGTGAGCAGGTGCTGAGGATGGAGGTTTTGTGTTGGGCTGGTGACAGTGGGGCTAGCTGAGCTGCACTGAGTGACCTCCAGGGTAGACTGTCCTTGCCCATGATGGTGTGGAAATGGGAGCTTGGAGCCAGCTAGTGTATGATTAACTTGGGAGTGAGAGGTATCCAGGACTCATCTGCATAAGTGTTTCCTATTCAGACCTCTGCTGTATAAAAATGGAAAGTCAAAAATCTCTGGCTTTTAGTGGTGTCTTTGGGGGACTGGACCTGCACTGTGCTGCAGATCTGGATTCTCCTGTGACTGCTGCCCATGGGGAGCCTGCAAGGCTGACCTTGCATTTGCCTGCCAAACTGCTGGACAGGAGCCTTCACAACCTGACTTGTTTCCAGCTATTCAAAAATGCAGTGGAGAATACAGAGCTAAAAATAGCTCATCTGGCATTGCAGGCTGAGACTCCCTGCTCTGAGCCATATACAGTCCCAGGGCAGAGCTGGTGGGATGAATCTGCATGACACCAGGGAGAGCATTCTGGGCCCAGCACTGGTCAGGGCCAGTCCCGGGTGGGCAGGTCATGCAAACACTCTGGAAATAGCATCCTGGAGTGGATGGGAGATGTGTCCCTCTGGTCAGAACTGCTGTGCTGGGCAGAGAAGCCCTGCTCAGTCTTCTGAATATGGCCATCTTCTTTGCTCCCACTGCCATGGGTGACTTCTCCATCCCTCCTTCCTCCTGCTGGGACTGCTGAGCTGGCTGTGGAGGAAGGGGCAGTGTCCCAGCTCAGCTCTGACCCTTGCTCTGGTATATGATTTCCCCCCAGAATGCCTTTGTTTCCATCTACCTCATCAGCTGCTTCAGCCAGCTCATAGATCTCTCTACCACCGTGACTGATGTAGCTGGCTACACACACAGGTGAGCTTGTCTGCAGGCAGCTGTGTGCAGAAGCGGGGAGTATGGGATAGATCTCATTGCCTAGTTCTGTGCTAAATACTTAAAAAAATATATATATACAGTTGCTTCTAAGTGAGCATTGACAATAGTGAGTGCTGTGAGGAGGGAGGGCTGCTGGAGTTGTCCTGGGCACTCATGCAACCTCTTGTTTGTCCAGGATTGGGGAGCTGCAGGAAACCCTGCTGAGCCTTGGCAGGAAAAAAAAAGCTAACTACTCAGAAGCCAAAGACAGCTGGGACTTGGACAAGTGAGTCTCCCCTCAGCAACTTGCTGGCTTGCAACTGCATGCCAGAATGTGGGACCATCACTGGATGGAGGTCGCCCTTGGTGTCACAGCCCATTACATATAGTTAGCTGGAGCAGGCAGTGCCGTGCTCACCATGACCTGTCATTCCCGGGGAGTGTGGGACAGGACTACTGTCACAGAGGCACAGGTTGTCTAAGGTGCAGGGAAGGTGCCTGGTCTTTGCCAGCCTCAGTGTGATCACTTACCCCCAGATCTCTCCTCCTCTGTCTTGGTGGTGGTGCAGCAGCCATGCTGGGGAGGACCCAATGCCAGGGAACACAGCTTTCCTTCTGGAGCGAGTGACGCTCTCGGTGCCATCCTCTGGCAAGCTGCTCATCAAGGACCTGAGCCTCAGGATCTCACAAGGGAGCAGTGTGATGATTGTGGGGAACACTGGCACTGGGAAGACGTCTCTTCTGAGGGTCCTTGGGGGACTCTGGGAGAGTACACAGGGTAAGGACTACCACCCTCTATGGCACCCTCTTGGTTGGCAGGGCTGCCCTTGCTGAGTTTAGAAGGTGGCAGTGTGGGGTTGCGAGGCCAGTGCCACTTGTGATGGTAAATGTGTCACTGATGCATTTGAGCCGCCACTTCTCTGTATTGCATGCTCTGCTCTGACTCTCATTGCTTTGCTGTGTTGCAGATTTGCCTTTTCTGGCATTTGTTGGCTAATTTGCAAGGCTCTCTATCACAGGACTGCACAGGGGGCAGTGGGGAGTTGCTGGCTGGTGCTGCAGGCTTGGCATGAGTGTGTCTCTGTGCAGGGAGCGTCGAGATGCTGACCTGCTTTGGCCCCCATGGAGTCGTGTTCCTGCCGCAGAGGCCATTCTTCACTGACGGAAGCCTGCGTGACCAGGTGAGCCAGGGGCCAGCTGCACGGGCTGGCTGGCCGAGCTCAGTGGGGGGCTCTCACGGCTCCTGACCAGGGGCTACGTCAAGCCCTTGTGAACCTCTGCGCTGCAGAGAGGCTGGCAAGAGGGGGGATGTGTGTGGCTGCTTCTTCCCTCATGCCTTTTGGGCCACCACTGTTGCATTTCTGGTGAACTACGTGTCCAGCGCCCTCTAATATGGCTCCTTTTGCTCTCTTAACCAGGTGATCTATCCTCTGAAGGAGATCTATCCAGTTTCAGGTGTGTGGAAATTCATCAAAGCAATTAACCAACCCTGCCATCTCAGCTCTCACTGTCCTGTGCCCAACCCAGTTTCTGTCCTACCACGCCCCATCAAGAGTACTAATCCATTTCACTTCTGTTGCTCTCAGCTTTTCCTTGGAAGATTTAACTTTCTGTAGCTTAAGATCAGCTCTGTGTTCCTTCCCTCTCAAGGAGACTCTATTATCTTGATAGTATTAGGTCAGGGTGGCTGTACTCTGCATGCTATGCTAAAGCATGATATATGTTGAGGCACCCTGCTGCTTTCTGAACTTGCTGTGGGGCTACATCTGATCTGTCTGGTACAACCTGCCTTTGGGCAAGCCATGCTTGCCATTATCTCATTTTCCATTCACCTTCATCTTTAACTGTTCCTTTTCTTCTGGGGCCTTGCATACTATCATGGTCAGACTAAGTGGATCCTTTCTCTCCCCTGCCCTCTTCCCAAGCCAGAGATTATACATCTGATCAGAAGCTGCTGCAGTTATCCAGGTTTAAGCTTCTCTCCCAGTGAAGCAGTGCTACATGCTGCTTTCAAACATTTGGGAGTTGCAGCCTCACAGAGAATGAACTGTAGCCATCAGATATTCATGTGTCTCTTTAGTAGCTTCAGAGGGCCTATGGCAGATGCACAACCCTTCTGCTCAGCCTCCACAGCTGATGACTGCACTAGCTCAGGTGTCTGTTCTGTTCCCCAGCTGGTTCACCCTAGCCCTGAGCTTTTTCCTGTCCCACATGAGATCCTTCTGCTGGTTGTTCCCATGCTCTGATCCTGTGACTCCAACACCTGCAGTGTGCAGAGCAGCCAGGTACAAGACAGTGGCCAATAGGCAGGGTCTTGGCAATTGAAGTCTGGAACCCTGTGTTCTGGCTGTGCCCATCTGTGATCATGGACTGAGCCAAGTCTCAGATGCACCTATAGAGCCCAACCTCCTGTCATGCTGTTTGCAGACATGGTTAACATATTTAAGGAAGGTTGGTCTTTGGGAGCTCTCTGTGGGCCAGAGCTCAGGACCTGAGATATTAACTGGTTGAGTCAGCTACATCAGACTTGGGAGACCCATTCACCAAACCTTCCAGGCAAATCAGGGATGCTTCTGCCCTCTGCTATGACTCTTCCTTGCTGCTATGGCCTCACCACATGTTGCCTTTGCTGATGCATTTTCTCCCCTAGGGTCTGCAGATGATGAGAGAATTGTTCGTTTCCTGGAGCTGGCAGGGCTGGTGAGTCTCTAGTAGAGTTGCTCTGTTCTTGTCTGATGCTGTCAAGGTGGGGGAAGAAGGGACAAGGTATTGAAGCAGCACAGCATAACCATGTGCTGCATGTGTGAGGGAGTTGTTTGCAGCTGGGACAGGACTGTCCATGGGAACAGCAGGGGAGGGGGGATATCAGAACAACTTCAGATCAAGTGAGAAAAGGTGGAGAAGCAGGGAGGAGGTGGTTATGCCCAGGGCTGTGTCTGCTGTGGGCTGCCAGGGCTGGGGCTATGTTCACAGGTCTCTGCTGTACTCTCTGCAGTCTGATTTGCTGGCAAGGGCTGGGGGACTGGACCAGCAGGTGGATTGGAACTGGTAAGGGAACTCACCATCTGTTTGAATTTGGATGATCCCTCTGGGTGGGAACATTTCTAAGCAGATGCCCACTGCTGCTGGACTTATGACTATCTTCTGTGTCCAGATGTGCCTTGCAGGTGATGGGCATATTGCAGGGGYAAAGGCTTCATGCCCCAAGCCTCAGTGCCAACATCACCAGCCACGCTGCTCTCAAGGCAACCGACTGTGCTCAGGTGTGCATAGCCAGTCCCATGCTGCATCTGAGAGCCTGGCCTGGAGGGGAGCTGCCCTGAGAGTGTGTTTGTGTGTAGAGGGGGGAGCGGGGGGGGGAAGGGGGGCACACAGGAACAGCTGCTTGCTGTGGTCTCCGACATYGGTAACCATAAGCTCTTCAGCAAATGAGCTCCCTTCATGAAGGGAGATTCTGAACGTTGACCCTGCTGCAGGTATGATGTCCTGTCCCCAGGGGAGATGCAGAGGCTGTCATTTGCACGGCTCTTCTACCTCCAGCCCAGATATGCAGGTGAGTGACAGGCTGCAGGCTGGAGAGACTAGCAAGGCATTTGGCGTAAAAGGCAACGGGTACAAAGACAGCTCATGAATTCCCTTCTCCTTTGCCAGGAACATTCTTGGTCTTGGTCATGATTTTAGGCAGAGTAGCACACAGAGGATTTAGAGGTGAAAACATTTCCTTATGTGTGTGGAGGGAGGTAAATCAAGAGGCTGTGTAAAACATCCTACTCTTATGCAACTAGTAATTAGTGTTCCTTATCCAGGTTTGATTACACCTGAAACAGCACCCCCTCAGCTTGCTCACTGGTTGCCGTGTAAAGAAGCATGCATCCTAGGGAGCATGGTGTTAGCTGCCATTTCTGAAGCTTGTGAACCCTTGGGGAGTTCTGGAGACAGCCTGCCCTGGGAAATTTAGTTATAGCACAGCAAAAGAAGACAGTGGTAGATGCAGTTCTGAGAGGTCACAAAAGCAGCTCTTGTTTGTAGATGGGTCAAATTCCTCTGCCCACTTAGACTGCTAATGACCGCTCCAGGGTCAGGGGAGAGAGAGAGTGTTGGAGGAGTTAGCCTGGGGGCCTTGTGGGCCAAGGTGGATGTGTGTGCCAGTGAACAGAGCCAGTGTTAGGAGCAGGTAGCCACATTTAAGTATCTCTTTTCCCCTGAAGCCTGCAGTACTGCTCTGTGCTGTACTGGCAGAAGGAATTGGCGCATCGAAAACTAACAGTTGTAGAAATGATGTAAAACAGATTAAATTTATCTGCTCCAGGTCTATAGTATTTTCCCTTAACTGAGAGGAAGCTGCCAGAAGCTGTCCTGGCTCCTGCATGTAGGGTCCCAACCAGAGGAGAGAACAGGCTGCAGTTCAGCCAGGGGCTCTGGCCCACATCCCTTCTTTCGCAGGACTTGGGAAGGTCACATCTTGGCTTTCACAACCAAGGGGATGAGGCAGTGGCTGGCAGCCATCGAGGGAGATGCATGAGGTGAACTGCACTGTGTGGGTGGATTTGAGGGCCTGTGGAGAAGGCCAGCTTTCCCAGTTGGCTAAGAGAGCTGTGTCAGAGGTAAATGGAGGACCTTAGGCTTCTCCTTACTTGCCTTCTACAGTTGCTGTTGGTGAGCTCTGGTTAGTATGCACAATGTTCTTGGCAACTGCTTGCTCTCCTGCCTGGTGTGGGGAAGAGATTACAGGCTGGAGGGGATGGACTTTGTGGGGCTTACAGCTTTTCTCTCAGTGCTAGATGAAGCCACCAGTGCCCTGACAGAAGAGGTGGAGCACGAACTGTACCGTGTGTGCCTTCAGCTGGGCATGACGCTGGTCAGTGTGGGACACAGAGCCAGCCTGGAAAAGGTGAGATGGGGAGGCAGCACAAGCCTCCCTGCTAGCAGTGAGAGAGGGCAGACAGCAAGGAAAAGTGAGCAAGGCTGGAGAACCTTGATATGGGTGGACATGCCCTTATAGAAACATCTCTCAGTTGTCGTGTTTCCGAATGGCAGTTCCACAGCTGGATTTTGAAACTTCATGGGGAGGGAAGATGGGAGCTCACACGATGCGAGAAGATGAAGCAGCTCCCAGCTGGAGAAGAATGCTGAAAAACATGCCCTATTCTGACCAGCTGCAGAACCTACTCACCCTTGGGAGAGCTCTGAGTAGCAGATGTGGAGCTGCAGAGCCAACAGCTATCAACAAGGAATCAGTTTGGTGCAAGACCATTTCCGGATTTTGCTGATGGGACTCAGGGCCAAGTCTGAGCTCATTGTGGGGTTCTGCCAGGAGCAGACAAGTCTACCCAACCCTTCTCCCTGCCTGCTGTTCCCCCCTCTCTGCTTCTCAAGGGGGAAGGGGCTGAGCACTGGGCTGCAGAAAGAAGAGACCACCTCTTGGGGCTGGTAGAAGCAGTGGGCAAAGCTGCCTCTACTTGTCCAGGAGGCAGTGTTGCATGACTGGGATGCAGCCTGCTGTTCTCCTCTCAGTGACCTTGGCTTCTTTGATAAGCAGCTCTGCAGAACAGACTTCAGTACCTGTGGCAGCAGCAGTTGTCAAAGACATGTTCTAAGGTGGGGGGAATGCTGGCAGAGAGAAGGGCATATCTCTGCTTTCCTTATGACACGAGGTTACAGGTCAAAGGAACATTTTTGTATTAAAATTGGGGGCCTGTTAGCCAAAGACCTATGGAGAAGAGTCAGTATTTGTCAATCAGGCTGCTGTATCTTGTCCTTTTACTGTTTGCTTTGGAGGAAATGCTTTCATGTTGGTAGTGGTCTCAGACTAGACTATTGCTGAAGAGCAGAGCAAGGGTAAGAGTAATATACATATCCAGGGCTGGGCACAGCATCCTGCCCTGTTCCTCACTCCACAGCTACTGCAAGGCACAAGGAGCCTCAAGGAGGGCTTTTGGCCCTCTGCTTTTTGGGGGAGGAAACATCTGTCTACGTTGCATCAAAATCTCTCCTATCTTGTATGTGCATGCAGAGGCAAAGGTTTTGAGGGTCTCTGTTATGGAGAGTTTAGTTTGAGGCTCTGCAGTGGAGATTCAGTCTCTGTGTCACTTACTGAGCACCAGTAGCCCAGTGACATTTCTGGGCCTGGCCCCGATTTTACAGTGAAGGGAGAGCAGGTGGTTGCAGGGAGAGCCAAGCTAGCGGCTCCTCTGCCCCTCCACTAGGCGCTTGCGTCCCTCTATGATCTGCTGCACAGCTTCATGGTCATCTAGGGTAGTTAGGTCCCCAAGTTCACTGGCCTTGTCCTCCACAATCTTCCTTAGCACCCGACGCATAATCTTCCCAGAGCGTGTCTTGGGCAGCCTGTGTGTGACCTGCGACAGGAAACAGCAGAGCTAAGGCTAAGGGAAAGAGGTTGGCCAGGCTGCAGGGGTAGGTGTTGGACAAACCTGTAGTTGTTACCTGAACGTACTCTGGAGCTGCATACTTAGCAATCTTCTTTGAGATCAGCTCTCGTAGCTCAGCAGTAAGAGTCTTCTGTGTGTAGCCACTATCCTTCTTGAGCACAACAAATACATAGGCTCCTGGCAGAAGGACCACCGCATTACTGACTGCCACACACAGTGTGTGTTCCTGCGAAGCTACGTGGGCCTAGTGCCAGGAGAGGTGTCTCTCTGCTGGTTAGCCTCAGGGAATGCTTTGCAGTCTCAGCTATAAGTGCTTTTGGCCACAGTGCTGCTGCCTTGTTGCTTCTGCCTTATGCAAAGCAGAACTGGTCTCGCGTGTAGGTTGACTGCTGTGACCCCCTAGTAACGTGCTGTACCATGGGGGTGAGTGTGACAGTGCCACTTGCCACTGCAGGACATAAGCCAGGGGAGAGGGATTTCAGGAGCAAGAAAGCAAGTGCCTCACCTTCTCCCTTGATCTCATGTGGATAGCCGATCACAGCAGACTCTGCCACGGCCACGTGGTGATTCTGGAACAGAACAGGGCTGTGGCTCAGTTCGGCACTCTCGGCAGGCTAGCTGCTGCTCAGGAACTGCAGCAGTTATGCGGAGAGACAGTGAAGGGCCTCAGACGGCCTCTGCCCTTTTCCCTTCCTGCTCCAGTCCCCATCTCTGACCTCTTTAAGCTTGTGCTTTCTAGACCCTGCTTTGTGCCTCCAGGCTGCTCTAGCAAGTCTTGTAACCTTTACTAGCTCATAGATGCACCCTGGTATCACAAGGATGGGGAAGGGCATGCCACTGAAGTGCCTGCTTGGCTGCCACGTTGGGATTCACCTGCTTACAGCATGAACCTTATTAGGCTCTGTCCCTCCCTTACTGCAGAGGCCAGGGAGATGCATGGAACCTGCTGAGTTGAATGTCTTGACCTCTGCACTAAACCAATTGGACCTGGCAGAGGAAGGGGGAGTTTAGTGTTGGGCATAGCACAGCCATGGTGTAGATACCAGGGGACCTCCCTAAGCAGAAGGAAAAGCCTAAACCTTGCTAAGGTGGTGGCAGTAGCATCAGGCCCGTGGTACACAGAGGGATGAGTCCAGGTGATGGAAGTCAGGAGCAGAGCCAGAAAGGGAGGGAAGCTGTTCCCACAGGCAGGCAGTGATCCACCCTGCTCCTGCCACTAAAGCAACAGAATGTTTTTGGCCTGGTATTTCAAAGGGGCTTCTCTTGAGTGCCACCAACGCTATATCACTGCCCCCTCAGATGGCTTTACCTCCTACCTACACCTCTTACCACAACATCCTCCACCTCTGCAGTGCCCAGCCGGTGCCCACTGATGTTGATGATGTCATCCAGCCGTCCTGTCAGCTGGTAATAGCCCTCATTGGTACGATAAACACCATCTCCAGTGAAGAAAAACCCTGCAGTGGCCAGAGCCATCAGTCATTTGTTGCACTGAGCATGAGCAATCCCCCACTTCCTTCTCTTGCCGATTTCTGGGACATAGCAGACCCCCTTCTCCCCCATGTGCACTCTGCTCCTTCCTCTCAAACACTCAGTGTGAAGGTGCCTACCTCCCTTGCTAGTGTTTCACCTCAGTTGGTACCTGCTGCATCATCAGGGCCTTCCCTTAATTCTGTTGGGAATTCCTAATTCTGTTGGCTGATGCCAGACCCTCATCAGTGTGAGCCTCAGGCCTTTTGCCCTAGTACAGCCCCCTGTGGTCCTGCTACTTCTCCCCTTGCCTTCGTGTTAGGACACCCATACTCTTGGGCTTGCTCAATGCCTCAGGATGGGTGGCAGGAGCCTACAGGATTTACAAGACAGAAGCACCCAGAGGCTTCTGCCTTGCTCAGGGGTTTCTGGGGGCAGAAGGAGAAATCCACTGTCCTAAAAAAGCATGTGTCCCAGTGTGGAAGGTGGGTTAGAAAGGCCCATTCCCATGGTAGTACTGGACCTGAGGCATGGTGAGATGAAGAGCCTCAGCACTGCTGAAAGTCTGTGGAAGAATAAAGCAGCAAGGCCAGCTCTCCCGAGTTCTGCCCCTGGGCAGAAGACCAGCACCCCCTCAGTGACCTGCCTCTCATTTTCCTTACCTGGATAAGGAGTCAGGTAGGTTTCCAGAAATCTCTTGTGATCATTGTAAATGGTTCGTGCCATACCTGGCCAGGCCTGTGAGATGCAGAGGGCTCCAGAGATATTGTTTTCCAGAAGGACATTTCCCTGTAAAATAGTTAGCCTTTTTAATAACCATGTCTGAGGATAATTGGGATGTTCAGTTATTGCCTTACTTCTACCATTATGCCTTGCAACAACCCCCTGCCAGAAGTGCCAGGGAAACAGTGAGGAGAGTCCTATGTACCCAGCTCCAAGGGGGCAGGCCCTGTCTCTCCCAGTAAAGCTCTGCAGGCAGCTGCCTACTATACTGGGATGCACAGCCCCTCCAGCTAGAAGCCCAGCTATCTCAGTAGGGCCTTGACTCCTCTTTCTTTCTTTGAGTACCAGTAACTTGTTTTAACCAGTGCTGCTGGCACAGTTAAATGTAGCACAGTGCAGAGGAGCTGGACAGCTGGGCCAGGGAGCCTTAGCAGAGTGTGTCATTTCAGGACAGAACAGCCTAGAAAAAAGCGATTTCTGCACCAGTTGGAAGATGTTGCTACCAGCATCGTTAATCCCATTCCAGTAAAGAAGGTTGCTGGCTAACAGGCGAGAAGGAAAGACACGCCTGTAGATTACCACTCCCTTGAGCCAGCACAGGCTACAAGTGAGTGTGGGAAAGTGGGCCAGTGTCTGAGCTGCAGGTTATTAAGGTACCTTATCATCCAGGAGGCAGGGGCTGATCCCAAAAAAGGGTCTCATGGCCATGCCTGGAAGGATCTCGTCTCCAGGATTAGAAGGACGGGGTGAGATACAGATGCCTCCCGTTTCTGAAATAAACAAGAATGTAATGCTGAAAGCTAGGGAGAGAAGAAAGCCAGGTAATACTACTGAGACATCAGCCTTCACCTTGAACGTCACTGCACTTTGCTGGACTGCATGCTGGGCCTGGGCTTGCCAGAGACAAAGCCATTTTGCTAGAGAGCTGAGAAAGGCTCTTTGTAGGAGGACAATCCTGCTTATTTACTTCAGCAGCGATCTGCTCCCTACAATCCACTTCCCCATGTTTAGCTGGGTTAGTTTTAAAGACCATTTGTCTCTATCACATTTTGATGCCCATGGCCTTTTGTCTTATGGAATTGCTCATACAAGTGTGTCAGTAACAACTATTCCCTCTTGGCCAACAAAACAGCAGTTTACTCCTAAAGCTTGAAAGAAGAGAAGCTGGCCATGCCTGGAACAAAGGGTCTTATGCATCTTACCAGTTTGCCACCATGTGTCCACTATCGGGCACCGTGCCTCGCCAACCACGCGGAAGTACCACTCCCATGCCTCCTTGTTGATAGGTTCCCCCACTGCAAGGGGAAAGGCAGATGGACAGAGCTGAAAGGCCAGGTCAAAACTAAAGCAAGGCAGAGTCACCCTTGCAACAAACTACTACTGCTATAATGGCCTCCTCCCATTTTCTGCTGCACTTGGCAGAGGGAGAGGACATGGGGAGAGGCCCTCTCCTGGCTGTTTTACTCTCTGAGAGCAGCACAACCTGATGTCCAGGTCCAGCCCAAGAATTTGCTGATCCAGCCCATGCCACCAGTGCTTACCTGAGCCAAGAACCTTGAGAGAAGAGCGGTCATATTTCTTCACCCATTCATCACCATATCTCAGGAGCAGGCGGATGGCAGTGGGTGCCCCATAGAACTGATTAATTTTTAACCTCTCTACTGTTTCCCAGTAGCGTCCTGGAATGGAAACAGGGTCAGTAAGCACCTGCACAGGTTCCTCCAGCCTGAGCCCAAGATAGTGGGAGAGGAGGTGACGGCAAGGGCTCTCTAGCAGTACGTGGACCTGGAGCCAAGCTAACCTCCCCAGGGCAGGACTGAAGCAGTTCAAGAGGAGCAGTAGCCTCTTTCCTTCCACATGACCTAGCTTCACAGCTCTCCCTGCTGCAGGGAGGAACAGGGAGAAACTGCATCATCCATGGAGAAACAACAATGACTTCCTAACAAAAGAGAGACTCTTCCTCTAGCAGCTCTGCCTACTCCCTCTCCACAGGGCACAGTCTGTAGTCTCCACTAAGCTGTTCTACTACCAGACTCCCATCGCTCTCACGGCAGCAGAACCAGTGATCCCTGTGAAGTGGCATCCAGGCCTTCCCTTCTCATGCCATTCTGCATGGCACAGACACAAAACCTCACTTGGCATTAAAGCAGTCAGCTCCTTGCCTCCTGCAGTTTTTGCAAGGTGCTGTTGCATTTCCTTGCTCCCACAAGTTGCCTTCTCACTCACCAGGGTTGGGATGGACAGGAGTGCTCTCAAAAAGGACTGTAGTGCCACCATTGCAGAGGGGGCCGTAGACCACATAGCTGTGCCCAGTGATCCAGCCAATGTCTGCCATGCAACCAAAGATGTCCCCATCTTGGTAGTCGAACACATACTGAATAAGGGAGGACAGACAGTGAGTGGTATAGCCTGGATGCAGGCCCTTCCCTCCTGCCAAGGGGGACAACTAAGATCAGTGTACCCTCCCAGCTCTAGTGCTATTGCTCACTGCATCCCTCTGCCTTCCCACCTTCCCACCACCCCCAGCAGTGGCACCTTGTCCCTGCAGAGAGTTTTTTTAAAATGTTATCCAAAGGGGTTAAAAAAAAAAAAAAAAAAAAAAAAGCAATTCAGGTGCTTTATGAATGTGCAAGAGAAGAGAAACACACTTTTTAAAAGCCCCAGGCAAATCTGCTCTTTTCCCCGGAGAGCTACAGTATTTCCTTCCTTCCTCTGGTGTCCAGACAAAGCTAACTCAAGTACTCTTATAGCATGAAAACTGGAGAACTGTTGGTGAGGAGGGTCCCTCTGTACCCACATGACCACATGGAAGGAAAGGAATTGTAGGCAAGGGCAAGGTAGTGGAGGATGCCCATGAGCCACCCCCAGACACTGCTGGACTCCAAACCCACTGTAACCACTCAGGAAAACCCTGAACTCATCAGAGAGCTCAGCAGAGGAGCACTGAGGCAGCAAACAGCTACCTGTTGGACAGACCATGCCATAGTGCCCTTACACAGCCAGCAGTACAAACCCCTTGAGCACGGTGCTCTGGGAAGCTCTGCTCTCCCCAGGCAGGATGTCATGAAAGAGAAATTACAAAGGACCTACAGTGGTCAGTGGAGCTGCTCAGTTCAAGGAAGCGATTGTGGCACTGTAAATAATAAGGGGTAAATAGGTGTTGGGGATTCCTTCCTTCCCTTCCCCAAAGTAACACAACAGAGTACAGTCAATGAGAATGAACAGCTGTTAAGTTAACCTGACAAGGGCCGTTCCTAATTGCCACTGAGGAACCCCTGAGACAGATCCCTGGCATTCCCTGTGCCTCTATCTCTCACCTTCCCTGCTGGAATGAGCAGCTCTGACCTCTTGTCCATCCCTCAGACTGTCCCTGGACTATATGACTAAGCAGGCTCTTTCCACCTCACCTGCTATGTGCAACTCAAGTGCTGCTGCTCCCATTTTATGTGAAGATCCATTTTATGAGAAGCTAGATCCCTCCCTCAGCCCAGAGCCACCCCAGCTGCCCTCTGGAGCTGACACCTCTCTGCCTCAACTGGGTGACCCCAGCAGAGAGCAGAACATGCTCTTATTTCCACTGCCCCATGTCTTCCTCAGAAGACCCCTGGCTCTAAGGCTGCAGTATTGGGAAATGAAGTCTGTTCTATGCAGGGCAGGATTTACAGCTGTCAGACTGGCAGCAGCATGTCTACTTTCCTCAAGTACTTTCCTTCATTTCCTTTGCTCAATGCCAGGAAAATTCCCAGGGGCCCGACTCCTACTAGCGCATTGTTTCTCGCCTTTTGCTCTGGAATCTGCTATTTCAGACCTTCGCGTCTCTTATTACTGCTCCCTGCGTGCAGGCTGCCAGTTCTTTGCAAGGGAGAGCTGGCCAGGGCCTCAAGTGCTCCAGGGTGTTTGTAATGGAAACTTTCCCTGCTTGGTCTGTCTCTCTTTAACTCAGCAGTGAATTATGGCAGCAGCAGTCTGTCACATCCAGCTGAGGGAAGTTAGCAGTAATTAATGCCAACCCTGTGTCATGGTTTCCAGAGCACCTGGATGCTAACACAGCCATATGCTGCTTGCTCCCTGTATTTCCATCCCAGGAGAGAAGTCCCCAACCTCTCACAAACCAGCTCTGATGCCTTGGGGTTCCCAAACCAAGCATTTCATGCTATGCTGATGATAGCAGGACAACTGCACGACAATAGGGGACTCAAGAGGGTTAAGCATCATGCTGAGTATAGCTGTACAAATAGTTTAGCTCACAGCAAAGCCAATGGCTTCCACACATCTCCTGCCTCCTCCCACTGCATACGCCCCACAAGGTCTGGCCTCCAGCATTCATGACTGACAGACAGGACCCAGCCAGCATTGAGTTCGCTGTCCCACAGGGTGTGAGGTCTGAAACATGACTGAAACTTCAGCCATGTAGAGGGAGAGCCAGACCCAAAGTAAAGGGACTGTTTGGAGAACTCCCTCTTCCAAGGGACTCCATTTAATGTTTTAGAAAAGATCCCTTCCCCAACCACTTGGAGGGACTCCTGAAGCCAAGTGCTGCTTCATACTGCACTCAGTGCCCTTTTAACCAGCTCAGTTAAGGTTTGCTTTGGGGATACTGCCATAGGGATTAGAGGCTTCCCTCTTCTTAAAAATCATCCACACTGTTCAGGTATGGACTCTTTGTCTTTAGGGCACTCTTCAGTTTTTACAGCTATCCCCAGATTTGCCTCTCCCAGAAATGCTACCTTTGATCTCCCACCTGAGCTGGGATTGTTAGGCTTAGGGGAGAAAGTCTGGAGTTTCAAGAGCAAATTGGCTGCTTCCTCATCACCCAGCAAAATAAAATTTCTCTAGCAAGGCTGAGCAACCCAGCCAGTGACTCAGCATAGGACAGGGCAGGGAAAGAAAGAACAAAAGCCAAGAATGTAGCTTGGAGGGGTATGTGTTTAAGAATCCCTATTCCAGAGCACATGTTGCTCTCCCCCACTACCTGGATGGAGATGCACTCCACTAGGGCTCCCAGAGATTTTGCTCTGGATGAAGGTGTGCTCTTCACACAACAAGATGGCAGGTCTATTTGCTGCGCTGCCTATGAACTACTAGCTCATGAGTACTATATGTCTGGGATTCATTACCTTATGTGTGAGAGCAGCATAGAGCAAGTAACCAGCTTGGGAATGTACCAGGCCCTTGGGTTTTCCAGTACTGCCTGACGTATAGAGAAGGAACAACATGTCTTCGCTGTCCATAGCGACAGGCTCACAACACGCATCCTCTTTTATCATTTCCTGCAACAGAGAGCATTCAGAGTCTCTCAGGTTTCCCTGTGTTGTCCATACACCTGCTTGGTTCATTAATCATTTGCTGGAGTCAGCAATGCACTACAGTGCACTTCATACAGGCATGCTTTGGCTCACTCCTCTGATAGTCGACACTGACTGAGCCCACAAAGTCAGGTCTGGCAGGGTGACAGCACTGAGCAACACAATGACAGACTTGGCTTCTGCACAGTGCTGCTTACATCCCAAAAACACCTCCTTGTTCTGGCCTGGCTGGAAGTGGCAGGAGAACCCACCTCAGAAACATGTGTGCACAACATGTTTACTCCACCAGCCAGCCCAGGCCCCAGCTCACAACAGCCCCAGCTCAGCTGCCTCCTCTCATGCCTGCTCCTGTGTGTTGCAATTTCTTCTTCACTGCATCTCTCAGATCTGTCCCCAGATGAAAGTTAAGCTCACACCTTGATTAACTCTCACTTTAACCACTGGATCCCCCATTTCTCCCCATCCAGTAGATGTCAGATGTTGCTGCCTGTAACCGTGCAATTTGTCCATCATAAGATTCCTTCACTGGCTTCCTTTCATCAACTGATCAGGACTTCTTGTCCCACAGGCCTTGCCCACCTCCCTTCCAAGTCTTCCTCTGACCACCTCTACCACCCTACTCCCATTGTATGGACCTCCTCCGCTTTTGTACATTCTCTCCCCCTGCTCATGAGTTTGAACTCTCTTTTGCCTTGCTGAGCTGGCAAAACACTCTCCTCAGAGCAGATGTCCTGAGTAAGAGACAGCTATTTTTACACAGTCACTTCTTGGACCAGCACATAAGTCTTCCAGGAAGCCTTTCTAACAGTAATTGATTTTAGACATGATGAGCACAGACAGTGAGAACTCTGTTCAGTTCCAGGGAGCCAAGAGAAATGCATGACAGGGTCTCACCTCTCCAGAAAGAGTCAGTACTCCATCCTGGCAGCCTGGACATCACTTCTGCTGTGAACAACAGGCACACAACCTCCCAATCTGCTCACCTGGGCACAAGCTGCCAGCTGCACTCGCAGAGAGTGCCAGGTACATGGGCAGAGCTGTGTTTGACCTCTGTGGGACACTAGGGCTGGGCTCACAGCAAGTGCATCAGCATGGGGCTGGGGTGTTCTTAGCCCCTAATCCACACTGTCACAGGCTCTCATTTGTGCTGCCTGCCCATGACAGTAGAGGGATGGCTGTGGGAAGATCGACAAGTTACCTCTCCTGAGTGCTCCTGGGACTGTCCTGGACTCACATGCAGCTCTAGCTCTCACTGCTGCAGTAGGACACCATTCCCCTCTTGTGTCAATGCCAGCAGAGCTGCTGGGGCCAGCCAGGACCCACCCTTCCCATTCTGTCCCTGCTCCCAGAGTGCACTACCCAGGAGAAGTGGAGTAGCTTTGGGCAGCCTCTCACCTCCTCCAGCGGCACATCCAAGGCTGTCATGGGAACCTTGTTGTCAGTCCTCATTGAAACCAGAACACGTTTCACTCCTGGGCATTGCTTCACAGCCTCATCCACCATCTTCTTTAGCTCAATGACCTTGCCACCTCTGAGCCCCTGGTTCACTGTGATCACTGTCTCTGACTGGGCTGCAGAAAAAGAAGAGCCATGTAAACAGCTCTGCCCCTCACCACCTGTCACACACCAGTCTGGCTCTACCATGTACCCAGCATTTCCCACCCTGCTCCTCTCACTCCATCTCCCAGCCCCTGATACTCATATCCTCTGTTTAACAAAAACAGTGGCTTTTTATCTTTGTTTCCCATTCATTCCTGGCTGTGTTGTGCCCCCACAGAGGAGAAGCTATATCCCAGCCCCTCACTCCCTTTGATGAGGGAAAGAACCAGCCCACCCCTCCCTTATCCCAGGAAGGCTTGGCAGGCCACTGCTGCTCAGAAGGGCTTATGCTAGTTCATTGCAGCTAGGCAAAGTCCCATGGGCTAAAAGATATTTAGTGAACCCATGCCACTTCGTGGGGTACCAATCCCTGCTCCACGGCCATATATCATGGCAGGACATCCTCACTTAGCCCAGGGAGTCTCATCCAGAAGCACAATCTATACCAAGCCTACACCTCGGTTGGGCTCTGCTCAGGTGTCATGGCTTGAGAAGTTTGCCACTGGTAGTCTTGACTGCAGGAGGCTACAGGCATAGTCATCATGCCCTGAGCTCCCCAGCTACTGAACCAGCAAGCTCAGTAGTGCCCAGCAGTCCCCGAAGGGATACATGGGACATGCCCCTTTTACCTACTGGCTCTTACCATCCTGGATCCTGTCTGCCAGGGACTCTGCACTGAACCCAGCAAATACCACAGCATGCACAGCCCCTATCCGGGCACAGGCTAGCATGCTGGCCACGGCCAGAGGGCACGGGGGCATGTAGATGATGACCCTGTCACCCCGTTTCACTCCCTGCCGTTTCAAGGTGTTTCCCAGGCGGCATGTCAACTCCAGCAGCTCCCTGCCCAAAGAAGCAAGGGCGTAGTTAGAAACTTTCTTGCAGATCTTACCCACATGCATGGTGGGGTGCCTCCCTCCTCTTGAGAGCCTTTCAGAGTCACAGATACACACCTTACATCCCTAAGCACCCTTATCTTCCCTTACACTGGAAGCTCATGGGAGAGCTGTGAACATGTCAGTGGGAAGGAAGGGAGGAGACAGTCGCTAACATGGGCCATTACTCATGGAAATAAAATAAATCAGAATGGCCTCTGTCTCTGTACAGAGCCTTCCTCTGATCCGCACATCACTACCCAGTGCTAGAGGCAGGCCATAGGGCCAGCAATGGCCACTGGTGATTCCTGTGGCTCAGCAAATTCACAACACCTCAGTTATCTTGTTGACTTTTCCCATTAGGGCCTGCACTTTTCTCATTAGCCCACACAACTGGAGCAACACTCTCTCCCCTGCAACACTAGAGGATATGCACGAACAGTTAGGTATCTTCCTCTCTGGAAAAAAATAAAAAATAAAATAAAATAAAATTGTGCTTTGTTAAAGCTGGGAAGGCCAAGTCCTCTGGAGCTTGTGCCCTACAAGAGAGAACGACAGCTGTAGCAAACTGGTGAGCAAAACAATGGCTTTCTCAGTGAAGGAGTGTCACTCCCAGAAACAAAAGCTTGGGTTGTCAGTGACTCGTTTCATGGAAGGTCTCTCCAAAATTAGCTGGAGAGATTGGTGGGGGGAGAATGGTCATTTGTCATGTGAGGCCTGGAGCTAGAGAAAACAAAGGACTTGTTCTGTGTGCAGAGGGATTGAAGTGGAATCTGCATGGAGACTCAGAGAGTGGGTAAACAGAGGAGGAAGGTGGGAGGTCCCAGACCAGTCTGCAGGGTGGGACAGGCAGTCCCTGCAGAGATCCAGGCCCAGCAGTAATGCCCACATATGCATGAGCACTTAATTTCCCAATACCCATGGTCACCAGAGGTTCCAGCAAAGAGTAGTGCCTTCCCTGCAGCTGTGAATCTGGCCTCTCCTGCAGAGCATTTACCTACAAGTTTAGGCACTAGGAACACTGCTGGGAACACACATATGTGACTTTCCCACAGGGTCTTACCCACAAGCATTGCAGTGCTGTCAGGAGAAGTTTGTGTCTGCCTCCCCAACAGGGTAGGGACCGCACAGGGCCAGAGGATTAATCAGGGGGTAGGCTGAAGTCTCAGATCTGCTCAGGCAAGCCAACAGCCACCTGCTGTTGATCTATCTATGCTGAGGGATGCTGTATCCCTCACATGACACACATCAGCAGATCAGTTCAGCCCTAGTGCATGCTGCAATATGTCTCTTATGCACACTCAGAGGTAAGTACCAACCTGTAAGTGACCCGTACCTCCTCCCCTGGTTCATCCTTCTCCCAAATTAAGGCCACTTTATCTGGGGCTACATGGACATGTCGGTCCAGACAATTCACTGGAAGAGAAGATCCACTGTCATTGCTGGGGCAACTCTCAGTACCTCTTAATTCCCAGAAAGCCAGTACTGGCAGTCCCATTTTCAGATCACACTGAGGGCTGAGTGGGATTTTGCTTGGCATTTGCCTTCTGCTTACACTGGAACCCATCTTTGCTGACACCAGCCAGCAGGTCAACAAGCACCATCCTGAGCCTGATACATCCCTCACGACACCAATATACACTAATCCTCACTATCAGCCTCCGCCTTATTTGCAATCTAACACAGTCCAGTACACAAACCGCCTAAAGTCCCTTTGGAGGCCACATCTCCACTGCCCCCTGTGGGCCTCAGAGGGCCTAGCAAACATTAACTCAACCATCACTCTCCGCAGCACTGACTTGCTATTTCCTCCACAGCGGACTGTGGCAGTTTTTTCAGTAGCACTGAAATAGCAGCTCCTAAATAACAAATTTAGGACCAAGTGAAAATCTGTTCAGGAAGGCTGCACTGTCCAAGATGTAACAGAGCCAGGATGATGACTGCAGAATCCCCTGGGCTTGTAGGGCCATGGGAGGTTGAGACTTTGGTTGTAATTCTTCTGCCAAGAAAACTTCCTCGCATTGCTGGCAACTGCAGTTTCATCAGGAGCCTTGTATCATTCAGTGTTTTCCTTTGGTCTGCTCCTGAGGTTGAGATGATGCAAGAGCCATAGTTTACATATATAAAAAAAAAAACTTTTCTCCTGAACATTTGTAGTTTTCCAGAAGAAAAATAAACAAACAAACCTGGAAGTGGGAACAGTAGGATCTCAAAACCCAAAGGCAAATAACTTTGCTCTTCTGCCCAAATGGATTACTTTACTTAAGACCTGATTTCTGGGAGACTTATTTTTGATTTGAGCTCTGGGATCAACAGTGGGGTGAGCAGGTTCATGTACTGAGCCCAGTGCCATCAGCCCCTATTTTTTCCTATGGCAGGACTCCTAAGGCAGTCACCCCCAACCCAAGCTTAGAAGAAAACACGGCTATGAGGGCCTACAGTATTACTCATTGCTCCTGTATTTTGCTTTCTGCAGATACATATGGAATAAACCAAAACAACGCTGCCTGCTGAACACTATGGGTTCGGCACCGTTGCCTGTGGTCCTGCACAGCGGAGCAAGGGACCCATGGAGGCTGAGTGGGGTTTTGCTTGGCAGAGCAGCAAGGCTCCCAGCTCACACCAGTCCAGATGCAACCAGTCCAGTGAGACCCAGTCCCACCCTCATGACCAGTCATGTCCCTACACAACCGTCCTAGCTGGGCCAACTGTACCTTACCGGGATCCTCCCACTCCTGCCCTTGACCTCTGTGCTCAGATCTGCTCCCAGGGCTAAAGCACATCACAGGGAGGGCTCCTGCGCAGTGAGGGGCAGACAGGGCATCCCAGGACAGCCCACCCTCTGCTTTGCTCTCCTCCCCCAGAGGCCAGCTGCTGGATCGTGGTGCTCAGCCACTTCCCGCAGGCAGAGGCCCCCTCCCACGGGGCAGCCTGGGGACAGGGAGCTGCTCCTTGCCTTCCCTGCTCCCAAGCTCAGCGAGCCACAGTCCCCCTCCCGGGGAGGTGCCTCAGCCGGGCCCAAAAGGCACGGGGTTCCCGAGGGACTGGCCTTGCTCCTTACCGGCCACGTTGAGCTGTCCTCCCAGGAACCAGGCGGCCCGGCCCTCGCGCAGGCTGCAGTCCTGGACACAGTGGAAGGGAGTGATCCAGGTGAGCCGGCTCCTCCCCAGCACTCCCCAGAAAGCGTCCCCCTGCTCCACCGACACCTTGTACAAGCCCTGGTGGTCCTTGGGCCCTGGGAACGCAGTGGCTTCAGGCATGTACGCCGTCAGGGGCCCACGGCTCCAGCCTCGGGCTGTCGCCGACCCTCGGGGGCACCTGGAGGCCTGGGAAAGAGCCGTGGGGCAGCGAGCCCTGGCCAGCAGCCAGGCCATGGTCTTGCGGCACAGAAGGAGGGGTGTCACTGTCCGGGGAGGAGACGGATACCTGGAGCCCTCTCTTCTGTTCGGGGCGCCCAGCCCAGGCAAGACGCGCCGCGATCACAGTTAGCTGCGTCTCCCTCCAGCCGTCAGACGCAGACACCCGCTGCACAGGGAGCCCCCGGCACCCCTTCTGCCCCTGCCTGCCTCCCTCTCCTCCGCTCTCCCACACCAGCACAGGCAAAGGAAATACAGTCCCTTTTAAGGGAGGGGAAAGGGGTGTGTTGTGGAAGTATTTGACTCAAAATAACCTTCATGCTAATCTGAGTTCTGACGGCCTCTCTTGAACTGGAGCCAGGCTCTGCTGCTGCCCAGGCTCCCCGCAGCAGCTGAGGCGCCCAGGCCCGGCCCCGCCGGCCACCTGGGCCGCAGTCGGCCCCAGCCCTGGCCCCGCTCCCCGCAGCGCCCCACTGGCCCCGCACCCGGCCCCCCGCTTCACCCCATGCCTGGGGCGCCCCGCACCTGGCCATGCCCGCGCCCGGCCATGCCCGCGCCTGGCCGCAGCCACCCACCCCCACGCAGCGAGGCGGCGACGTCCCCAGTGGCTCCCRCCACCACCGCCGCCTGGGCAGCCTGCCTCCTCCTGTCCCCCGCGACTGCGACGTCAAGGCTGGCTCCCTCCCCATAACGCCAAGGGGTGTCATTACTGCCTYGTGTGCCTGGCTGAGGTTTCTGTACCTGTAAAACAAAGGTCACCTTCACGCCGGACTCGGATGACAGAGGGTCCTTTCCTTCCTAGGATTCAGGCGTAGTCCYTGCGCACTGATCCCTCTGGCAGGGAACACCTGCCATATCACCCCCTAAGTCTCGCCTCCCTGCTGTCAGAGCTGTCCCCTCCTGGGGACATGCATTTCCTCCGATAAGCTGGCCCAGGCTCTCTGTCTCCTTCCAAACGTTTCAGACCAGTCTGTAACCACAGGAGGGACGAGGAGCACCAAATGAGGCCTTGGTGGGGCAGGGAGTGGTGGCTTGGCATGAAAGACTGCAGCACATCTCCCTACACCAAGATCTCCCACCCCTTGAACAGCTTTCTTCTGCCTTCCTTTGCTTCAGGCTCTACATAGCTAGTGTTTTTAAGGCAAAGAACTTGGAGATTCTCTTAGCTTTATTGACCAGGTTCCCCTCCCTTCCCAGGGGCACAAGTGAAAAGCAGAATAAGCCTCCCCCTCCAAGCAGGGCTGACCTCAGCCAGGCACACCAATGGGATCAACAACAGATCAGGTTAATACACCTCTGCTTTGCTCTTCATAGCGTGACTCCACTTGTGCTCTGTAGGTCTGATAAGTTTGCTGAACAGGTTGGACACCAACACTGGGGAGAGGCACTTTTTGAAGGCAGGTGCCCTCATCGCAGACCACGCATCTGATTTCATATCAGAGCTGCCCGGGGATATCCTAGGGCTCTGCCCCTCAGGGAAACACAGTACTGGAGGTTTACAGCACCCCCACAAAGCCAAGCTCAAGCAGCTTGTCTTTCCGCAAGCAGTCTCTCTCATTTCCTAGGCACATCTGCTCTTCCTCAGTCTTTTCCCCCTATTGGACATCAGTTTTTTCCATAAGAGCATCCCCAGACACCCTTAGCAGGACAGGCAAATCTCAGCTTCTTCTCTCATAATTCAGTATGAGATCCCCATACTTTCAAATCAGAGCTCACATTGCTGGAAATCCCTTTTTTTGCCCTTCCCTCTAAGCAACCTTCCCTGCGCTTGCACCAGCTGGCTGCAGCATCTCCCCATCAGGCCAGCTGGGGCCTGTAACCTTGCTCTTACCTGGCAGTGCTGGCAAGTTTGTCCAAAGGACTGCCCAGCTCTCTAATGCTAGGGTGTGTGTGATATGAGGTGACCCAAAGCACCAGAGTTGTTCTGGATGCTGAAATCGTTTGTTCTCTGACCAGTTGTACACAATGATGCACAGCTTCTGCACCAGGCACAACTGCACCCTCTTCAGCTTTATCATCAGCTCTGGAGGGAAAGCAGCACCCAAGCCCCATCTTCTCCATACCTGGGTAGGAAGGAGGATGTAGATCTCTCTGTGCTGCTTTGGAGCTCACTGAAATCGACCCCTTCCTGGCTAAGACCTGGCATCTACCTCCCTCTCTGTTTTTCTCCCCTCCCCACCCCAGCTCCTTCTTTAGCTGTCCATTGAGAAGTAATGCACCACACCACCCTGTTAGCTCCTCTTGGAGCTACCTCATTAGGAGTATTGCTAACATCCCCAAATCACGAGATATCTTAAATTCTTAGCTGTCTTCTTGGGTTTGCTTGGGCTCTTGGGCTTCCCTGCCCTCAACTGGTGTGTGCACATGTGTGCTCAATCCTCAGGTGATTAGTGCTGCTTACTCTGCACAAGTAATTACAGTCATTAGGTCTTTTGCTGCTCTGTTGTAGGAGATCTCTTTGCCTGATACTTTGGAGCTTCTTCCTTTTCCCTATAATGAACAGTTCAAATGAATAAATTTTCTATCCACCTCCTAGGATTTTTCATTCTTTCATTCTCTGCCAAGCCTCAGCTGTGCACCCTTCTCCCCTTTCAGAGAAGGGGGATGAGGGGAGGGAAGGAAAGGAGCAGACTTATCCATCACCCAGACAAGAAAACACTGGAGCCCCGCAGAAATCAGAACAGTTTTTGTGTTGCTTGTTGCTTTTCATGGCCAGAGTCTCCTCTGGACTCTGACTGCCTGGAAGAGATGGTGATGCTACCAGCAGAAATGGGGAGAGTATTAATAAAGCTTGAAAAATATCTCTAAGGAGGAAGGAATGGATAAGTCTGAACTAGCTCCACTGAGGAGTCCTGACCATCTCTGGTACAACTGGGTTTGGTCAGAGCCCTGGCAGAAGTGTGTCCCCTGACCACTAAGACCAGAATCTTTTAAATCTGGAAATGAAGTAAATGAAATGACAGTTTACCCAGTAGCCAAAATATATCACAGCGCCTCTTCCCTCTAGGATACGGAGATGCACATAGCCATTCCGCCCTGTCTTCAGAGATAGGACTCCTGTCTGTGGGAATCTGTGAGGTGGATATTGACAGTCAAGGATCCCAGAGAGATGAGGCAATGCATGGCAGCCATCATACCATCTAATATTAGGGGCTGTTGTAAAAACTTGCACTTCTAAAGAGCAGAGTCCCCATAGCTCAAGTGAGGGAACTGTGATCAGAACCTGAAACAGATCCATTTCCTCCATGGATCAGTCAAAGCACTGGATGGACAGCACACGCTTGCTGTAGGGGCTGCAGGCGTAGATTTGTAGGGAATCCAGTATCACTGGTTCCTGGAGAAGCAGAGCTGATGGTAATGTACAAGTTGGTGATATTTGCTGAGGGCTAAGCAAGTGCCACAAGACCTGGCAGAGACACCACCAGGTAGAGACAGAACAGCAGGATGTTTGATTTGGGACTCATTACCTTAAGGGTAATTTGGAAGGGGATGAGGAAATGGGGTTTCTGATTTAGCAGCCTGATGTTGCTTTCTGCATGATTGCTTTTCACCCCCCGGAAGAGAAAGGGGACCCTTCAATGGGTATGATGGGTTACCCAGGCTTTCTCTACCACTTTTTACTGAAAAGGTTGTTGACATTTCTGGTCCACTGAGGAACAGCAACTCTCAGACCTTGTAACTTGGACACAGGTATAAAGCCATCTCCTACAACAGGCATCCTGCCCAGGTCCTGATCAAACTCTGATGTCAGGCTGTTTTCCCCCATTTGTTTCAGAGGAGGCTGTTCCCGTTAAATGCTCCTGTTAGTGCCTGGCCCAAAGGTATTTGTAACCATCTGGTTTTGTCCGGCACTGTTCTGTACTTCAGAGCTGCGGTCCCTGACCTTGCTAAGATGGGGCCATGCTGCAGGCCATATTGTACCTTGCTCTCTCCTCTTGCTATTAACTCTTTAATTTCCTGTGGTCACAAGCAACATTGATCAATCTTACTTGCAGCAAGCCTCCTGCAGGCTTGTGTGAGGGGAGCTGTTAGCTGTGTCATCTCTTGTGCACCTCAGGGTATACCCTCCTTGATTGTTTGCAGAGAGGAGTCACACCTCCTCTCAGCCTTTATTTATTTTTAATCTCTTCTCATATGATATCTCCCCATTCCCTTAACTGAGTAGCCCTTCTCTGTACCTTCTTTGGCTGAATTCACCTTTCTTCAACAAGGGTGATCAGACTTGTACACAGTATTCCAGTTTAGTTTTATTCTTGATCATATCTTTACAGAAAATGGCACATAAATCACATATTCTGAATGACTAGAAGTTGTTACAGTTCCATACCTCAAACACCTCAATACTGAATTCTTTTCTCACTGTATATACATTATTTACACACCATGGGCTATAATCTAACACATCAAACAAACTGGGGACAAAGACAAACAGCTGTATGGAGGGTGTTAACCTTGACAGAATAAAAACAGTAGCTCTGGGGAAAGGGTGCTCACAGTTGAAAGCAGGACAGAAAGGGCTGTGTGGAAGTCACTGTCCTAGGGCCTTTGAGGTGAATAGTGCCTCATCAGGGTGGAAGGGTGGTGGTACCATGGAGCGCTGCTAGAAACAGCGGGTTTGGCTGTGCGGGTCTGCGTGTATGAGTGTAAGGTCAGTCAGGAAGCGTATGTACATGTTATAGTGTGTATCGGGGAGGGGGTATCTGCATGGCTCTTGTTCCCTTTGACACTCAGAGACAGAGTTGGGCAAACTTAATTCARTAAATACATTTGGCAAGTGCTGTTGCCTTTCCTGGAAGAATTTATTAGGTAAGTGTTTTCCCTGGTATTTGACCTCTCTGGAGGGGTGTAGGAGACTCCACTGGGCTCTTGATGTTTGGGATGCCTCTTATTCTCAGAGCTCTTCTGGGGGCCCTGGACTTGTCTGGCTCTCGTTATCAGCCTCGTGGGAGCAGCCTGGCCCCCCAGGTATGTTGCACAGCCAGGGCCGTGTTGGACCCCATGTTCAGTCCTCAGTAGGGAGGTAGAAGCCGGACAGTTCTTGGGAGCAGTTTGAGGCAACTTCTATCCCAGCTGTAACGAGCCCATGCCCAGAGCACAGCACAGCTTCAGGGACTGCACCAGCCCTGCAGGCGAGGGAGGCAGAGCCAAATCATCTGCAGGGCTTGGAGGAGCTGGCTTGTGGTTACCACAGGCGGATGCAAGCCTTGCGCGCCTGTGGGGCTGCACCAGGTGCAGCGTGCACGTAGTCAGGCAGTGCTGGCTTTGAAGCTGGCCTCTGATTGCACACGGAGAGTGATTGCATGGACTTGGGTCACCTCTCACGGGAGGTGGGAATGGGGGGGTCGCGCCTGCAGGTGAAACCTGCTGCTCCCTGGAAAATGGAGACCAAAATCAACTGCTCAAAATCAGCCGCCCCCTTCCCCGCAGACACCAGCGCTGAGTCAGGAGAAACACATGTGGAAGGTGCAAACCACCATTGGAAGAGACTCACTGTTTCATGCAAACGCTGCCGTGGCTTTGCCCTCTGCAGCCTGGGGCAGAGCAAGGTGCTGGTGCGGGCGCCGGTGCTGGGGAGGCCGCATGTCTGTGCTGCCAGCCGGCTCCTGAAGCGCTGCAGGCCAGGGGCGAGGGCAGGGCAGCGGTGTCCATGCAGCCCCTGGGCAGGACGCCCAGGCCTTTCCCATGGATGGCCAAGGGCAGTGTCTGTGTGGGCAAGGGGGAGCCCAGCCGGGGGCAGCTAGGAGCCAGGTACTAGTGAGGAGAAAGGTGTGCATGAAGGAGGGAGATGGCAGCAAGGGACAGACTCACTCCATGATAGCGGAGGGACTCCTCACAGGAGACTGGATGGGGACGGGGTCTGAAACTTGATGGGTTGGACCCAAAGCTGGTTGTGAAGCTGTGCCGGAGGGACCCAGAGCCTCGGTTTCCTCTCAGATAAAGACAGGGACAGTTTCCGATCCCCCACCAGGAGTGGGGAAGGGGGCAATACGCCTGAGGGCATGGGAGTGAGGACAGGGTACATCTGCGGGGAACGGGCTCTGGACACCCCTGCCAGGCAGCCCTGGGGCTCGGCCTGTGGCTTCCTGAAACGCAGAGACCGTGGCGGCCTCGCTCCCCGGGCAGGGGTGGCCGGAGGGCCCTGGCAGTCTGAGGGGAGGCTGCGGCCCCCAGAGGAGACAGTGTCTTTTGGGGCTGATTTCCGTCATCTCTTCCCCCCTACATCAGCTTCTCCTCCTTCTGTGATGAGTTTGATTTCTCTGTCTGTCTCTCGTCCTCTGCCACGGCCTCCTCCCCTTTCTCTGGCTTCCTGCCCAGGGCTGGGGTGTCCCCAGCAATGGTCCCCAGGACTTTGGTGCTGTGCTCCTGAGCTTTGGCCCTGAGGGCAGCAATGCTATTTTCTCTCAGTTCCTCCTGGGAAATGGTGGTTTTAGGATCTGGGCCCCTCTCTTCCTTGTCGCTCTTGTCGAGCTTGGGCAGGGCCTGGCGTTCCACCTCCGTCTTCCTTCCTGCCTCAGCCGCTGCCTCCAGAGATTTTTTGTGCATCCCTAAAAAGAATTGTTGGTATTCGGGTTTAGAAAAGCGCCTGGGCATGGGAAAGCCATCTTGAACTGAAAACAGCAAAGATAAAGAGAGGCCAGAATTAAGGAAAAGCAGAAACCCTTGCTTCAAACAGCAGTCACAGAGAGCCCGTCGCTCCGAGCCCTGCGCGAGGGCAGCCCAGCCAGCTCTCTCCTGGGGACAACCTGACCTGAGGGTCTGCAGCACCGCGCATGCGGGGCATCTCTGCGTGGGAGCACCAGCTGGCCCCATGCTGGTGGCAGGCAGGGCTGAGTGGGGACCCTGCTCTCAGCCATGGCTACCTCAAATTGGAGGGATGAACCTGCCCCAGCAACCTACTGGGGATGGGCCAGAACCAGGAGCAGATGTATCTCCACTTGACAGGACCAGTGCTAAGAGTGGATGAGCACACTCTGGTCTGACACCACACATTGGCAGGGATGTTGCCAGCACAGGGGAGTCACAGCAGGATCACACTGGGGAGCCTCTGGGTCCTGTCAGATGGGAACATACCCAACTATGGGACCACGATGAAAGAGGATGAGGATCTTGCACAACCGTGCAGGTGCTTGAGCCAGACAGAGAGCAGGGAACTGGCAGACTCACTAGTGGACCAGACAGAGATCTCCCATTGCTATTCCCATATGTCTTCCTTCCTCACACAACCCACCCCTCTATCTCTCTCCGTGTCACGCAGACAGAGGACAGGACAGGCATTTTAAGATGCCAGAAATTAGTTTGGGGGCAGAATCAGCCTGAAAGATCAGAACGCAGGAAGCAAAGAGCAGGAGTGTGATAGGGTATCTGCTACTTCCATGCCTACACCATCCCTACCCCCCCTGGAAAATAAAGCAAAACCAGGCAAAAATGTAGTACCCTCAGCTGCTGAGGACAGCAGGAGAGAACAGTGTGTTGCTCCAGAAAAAAGGGAATCCAACCCTGGGACAAGTGCAAAGACAGTGGGTCCCCACACCCCACACAGCGTCACCTGCGCCCCTCAGGGGAGTTAGACCTGGACAACCTCTTGCCTTGAGCAAGGGAAGGAGCCTGCTCTGGGACTGCACCCAGGGGACACTCACACCACAGGAGCTGAAGGCTGAGTGTGGGAGTTAATTCCTGCCCCAGCCAGAGCCTTGGTGGAGGAACCTGGGCTGTATAATCCCTCACTTGTCCCAGCAGCTTATGCATTCCCACAAGTCAGGATCCAAGGACTAGCAGGTGTCTGGGACTAGCAGTCAGACCCTACTGCTGAGAGGCTGTGTCCCTGTTCAGGGATGTCGGGGCGGACGGGAGTGCAAGTAATTGCCTCCCCACATTCAGTGTTTTCCGCATGACTCAAGTTTCTTTGCTGTGCCCCCGCCGTTGTGCCAGCCCCCTCACTGCCCCCACGAAGGCGGCTGCTCTCTTACCCAGGAGCCAAGGGGCGCAGGACTCCATGATGCCATCCTTGGCAGACTTGAGGATGGACTCGGGCAGCGGGATGGAGTGGCGCACCATGGCACCGTAGAGGCCGTACTCCGCCATCACACTGCTCCTGCCCCAGCACTTCTCCCTCTTCCGCCACTTGGCCCGGCGGTTCTGGAACCAGACCTGGGGCGGGCAACAACAGACACTGCGGGTTATGGGGGTGGGAGACATGTTGTTCCCATCCCTGGACAGCCTGGGCACCACGCACGTGTGCTTGTGCAGGGGGATGAAAGTGGGCGCATGCATGTTCCTCCCCAGAGCAGCGGTGGCCTTCTGCCCCCACACAGCAGCTGCTGTGCATTTCTCTCCCCCRCCCCCCTCCCTTGCAGGAGCGACAAGGGCCAAGCGTAAGAGCAGGTCCCATCCCTCTCTGCAGGATATAATTAATTTCCCATTGCAGTGTCTCTTTCTAGTGGCTTTTGGCTCTCGTGCCTAAGATTTTCCTTCATTATTTACTGGGTGTCTAAGCTGCGGAACAGGGCTGTGCGCAGCGGTGCCTGCAGGGAGGGCTGGGCTGGGGGCGGATGCGCTAGAGAGGGGAAAGGCAGGAGAAGGGGGAGCTGATCTGTGCAGTTCACCCTGAATTCCCAGTTTGAAAAGCCCCTCATCTTCTCAGAAAATTGGCAGAATAATCTCTGAGCTGTGACCTGGGGGGCAGCGAGCAGAGACGCAGGCGGCAGTGGGGGGGGGGGGGGTGCGTGCAGAAATCTATTAGTGTTCACTCTCTGATTTCCATTCCTCTTGTCTCACTCACCCTCCTCCCTCCCCTTATTCCCTCCCTTCCCGCAGAGCAGAGGCATCAGCTTTAGATGAAAAATTGCTCGAGGTCTATTCAGAAGGAGGCAAAGGAAGAGTCAGCCCCAGGGGCAGCCCAGGCCTGATTGAAAAATAAGTTAATTTCAGTTTGAATCGATGGGCCTCAGGCACTGAAATATCACGGGAAATTAAAGCAGCTGGTCCCCAGGGAATCACGCCATTGACCTGCGCTAATTAATGCCACAGAGTTACCAGTCCCCTTTCTGAGAGGCAGCCCCTCCCTCCCTGTGGACACCCCAGACACCTCCTCATTTAACTAATTAGACTCACAGAAAATTGGGTGTTAATTTGTTTAGTTTTTTTTTTCTTCTATTTTTTCCCCTCCCTTTCCCGGAAAGTACACGGCAGAATGGAAATGAATGGTGGGGTCTCGCTGGCAGATGGATGCTCGGGGTCACTCCGCAATCTTCTCCGACTTGATTGCTTGATTAGGTCGTTAGCACATTAAAAAAAAAAATTGCTTGCCGTCTGGCGCTGGCCTGATGAGTGGGATGAGGCGGGAATCGCCTGGGTAATTTATCTTTTTATACTGCAAAGAATTTGATTTCAATCTGCAGATATATGGAGGTGCCTTTGACACCTGTTTAACATTACAGAGCTGACAGCTTAACCCTCTGTTGCCTCTGCTGCCCACAGCCATGGTGGGGCCCAGGCTGCAGTGGGGAGCACTGGGGGGCTGGGACCAGCCTGGGGTCCCCAGCTCTGCCATGGGGACCACAAGAGCAACACCTTGGCATGGAGCAAGGTCCTGCTCCCAGCCACGGCTGTCTTTGCAGTGGAAGGTGAGCTCACCTCCTCTATGGGAACTGCACAGCATCCAATACCTTATGGGGACAGATTTGCTTCCTCAGCTATTTCCTAGGATGGGCCAGGAAGGATAGTGTGCGCACACAGCCAACTGTGGGAAAATAAATCCAGCCCTTCCAAGCCAGCAGGGTGGGAAAAGATGGGGGCATTAGCTAGGGAMGATCCAAGTTGCTCTTGCTGCAGCCTCTGTGGCAGGAGGCCCTGGTGGCAGGGGGGCAGGTAGAGGGCAGGGCAGGCAGGCAGTTTGCTGGTGGCCGGTAATAGGCTGCCAGCTTTGGTCTTTCCTAGATCTCAGCTGCTGTGATCCCAGCTTCTCCCAGCAGAAGACACTGTGCATGTCAGAGGGATTTTACAGCCAGGCTGCATTGTGAAACATGTCACACCAGCATCTCCATCTCCCCTGAATGCTGAAAAACAACCTGATTTACTCTCTCATTCTGTGGGTAGGTTACTCTTGGGCCACTGTCAGCTGTGAATCCACTAAGATCTGAGCGAGGACCCTCAGGAGAGCTCAGCCTCCCTCTCTGACCATGTCACCAACTAGACACAGCACAAAGCACAATGCGCGGGTTTGCTCGTCGTCCTGTCAGCGCCACACTGCCAGGGTCYGTCACTCAAGGCCATGAGCTCCTCCCCGCCTTGGCATGAGATGGGCCRAGCTGGAGGGGGCTGGGATCATTCCCTCTCCAGCTGCAGCACAAACCTTTTTTGTCTCGTCTAACCCACCATGCAGGGGTGGCAAACCCCTGACACCTTTGTGCTACAAGAAGGCAGCTTGACATACTGGGCCCAGGAAAGGGGTCTTTCCTATTTTGCCCTGGATAAACCAGTACAGTTACTTCCCTCACTGCAGAGCTCTCCTCTATTTCCCTTTGCCTCAGGGAGAAATTCCAAGGGACAGTGTCTGCAGATCTTCCTTGGTTTGGGGCTAAAATGACATCGCTCCATGTATCCAGAGCAGCTTGCACAGCTTGCCTCTGTGCAGCTGCATTTATCACCAGTTATCACACCTGGGATCTCAGCCAGGCACAGGTTTTCCCTGCAGGTACCAAGCACATAACTTTTTAAACCCTTCACAATCCTTTTACCCCAAATGCCTCCTCACTGTTGTTTTCATCACCCCTCCCTTTTCCCTTCTTCCTGCCKTCATGTCTCAAGCATCTTCCTCAGTGCCTCGTACTCCCTCCTTCTGTCCTCTCTGCCCACCCTGAGGGCCCAGGTCCTGGCCCTAGCTCGCCCCGGCCCTGCTGCTGCCCTGGCCTCTGCCCGCACTGCATTTGTGGTGTCAATGAGGCCTCCCAGCACTGTGACTAGACATGCTGCCACCAAGCTTCCCCATCCCAAAAGCACTGTCAAGCAAATGCAGAAAACAGCACAAGCTTTGTCCATTGGCAGCCCAATTTTGACTAGAGCCAGTGGAAAATTTTGTCAAAAATGCCGATTCAATCGCAAAGAAAAACTGCATTTGGCCAGTAAAAGTATAATGAAAATTATCTGTAGCTTTCTTCTGAATGATTTATTTTAACCTTGTCCATGTAACACATGTAAAATCTATGCTATAAAACCAAATGGGAAAATCAAAATGACGTCAACACCTTTGTAAGCTCATTTTGAGATTTCCCAAATAACTTTTTGTGATTTGATGTGAATTTCCTGTTGGTTTTGATATGGAAAAAGGAAGCACTGAAATGCCAGATTTTCTAGTAGAATGAAAATCAGGAGGGTTGACTGCCTTGTTTTGACACCAGGAGCCATATCTTAATCTCAGGCATGAAGTCCATTGAAACCAATGCTGTTGAAACCTGAACATTCATGGGATCAGAAACTGATGCAGCATCTCTGCCACAACCCCTGTCCCAAACAGCATGGTGGAAGAGCTCCAGGATGGCACTTTCCACTCCCACACTGTTTCAGATCAGCAGAATTATTCCCTATGACCTGTTCTCAGGATTTTGCCCTCATTCAAATGGTTCCATCAGTGGGGCTTTCTTCTGGGAGAAGATGTTACTGCTTTCTTCAGTCTTGAGAAAGATTTCTTGACATGTTACCAAAATTTTCCTTTGCCTTGATTCTGAGCTGAATCGTGCAACAGTTTTAGTAATTCTGAGGTATTTTCAGCTATGTTGATATGTCAGCCACAACTTCTGAAAATAAAGGTATTTATAGGCACCTCMCTTTTCTTTCCTTGACTGGAGATGGTTTCACCCTTACACTTCCATTTACTTGCAGTTTTGATATTGTGTCTTCTTGGCTGCTGTAGTCTTTGCTTTGAGATGTTTGTTCTACAGCTTCTCTTGTTCTGTAATATTTGGGCTGCTTCAAGCAATGTTTAGGTTTGTCCATGTTTGTTCTTGTCCCTTCCCATTATGTGGGTCAACTCAACTTTGTAGAATGCTTATTTATATGGATATGTACCACACACCTTGCTTCTTACCATATAGGTTTTGCTTTCATCTGGTTCTCCATTGGACAGCCCAATGTACAGTGAAAAGACTGTGTATTTGCACTTCCACACTTCACAAGCAGTGGCTGCAAGCCGTTATCAGTTTCAGACTGTGGTTACTGAAGCATGTCTGATGTTTTTGCAAAGCTATCACAATCTGATGGGCAGAGGTGGCTTTTGGACAAACATGCTACATCTTAAGATCATTTACATCTTTTTATTATCACATGAGCACCCTCTGTGAAAGATGTGGCACTTATTCCAAGAAACCTGTCCTGAAAAACTGGCCAACAGAGTAAAGAGGACAAATTTGTCCTGTTATCCTTTGGCTCTTCAAGGAAGAGCAACCAGAAAATCCAAGAACCAGCCTCTTAAAAGACATTAGTTTTAAGCAGGAGGAGAAGGACGGGAATTCTGTGACTTAGAGAAGAAAGAGGGAGTACAAAGTACTTGAAGAATTAAGAAAGGACGTGCAAAGAAAAAGAGATGAAGGATTTTGTAGGGAAGGGATGAGCCTAGAGTGAGAGTCTGGGAAGAGATAGTGGTGGGTGGAGCTGAGCAGGGCATGGTAGGAAAGACAAGATGCTGACAGGGTGGAGAGGAAGCTAATGGAGTAGCCTGAAGAGCAGAGCAACCTGCTAAGTGCTTGCCTGTAGATCCACTCCTCCAAGGCCCAGAGCATTCAAGGGCACCTGAGGTAGCCCCGAAGTTTATGGCCTGAGCGGACAGTGGTCAGGGCTACATTGCACAGACCAAACCCCTCTGTGCTGTGTGGCACTACTGTGTCATCTGTGCCTGTTGTATCTTCCTAAATGAAAGGGACCCTGTAACCTTCAGGCTGCCCTTCTTGCTGGGGGGCCACACTGGTTGCCAGCTACCTCCCACCTCTCTGGACTGTTACAGTCTCACTGACATCTTGCTGTCCATGGACTGGTTGCTGCATAACAATCACTTTTACTTGCTCCATGGCTTATTATGCTCTGACTGCCACTCCCAGGCTGTGTCCTTGTCTGTCACTTGATGGAGTGCCTCATGTTCACAGCCCAGGTGGGCCCAAACAGAGAGAGATGACAGACACCAGGGAGCTGTGCACACCTGAGCACAGGGCAAATCAGTCATGGACACGGGCAGACATTTCCTCTGGTTCAGACACTCAGCTGTGAGTAGACAGTCACTACTGGAGATTTCCAGGAGTATACCGTCTTCACCCAATTTGTGGTCAGTTATAGCTTCTTTCTCTGCTCAGCTCAGCCACATGTCAGATTTTTCTTTTTGCTCTTTTTTTCTGAGCTGTCTCTGGGTAACAGCAATATGGGTTGTTGATCCCATCTGCTGGTAGCCCACACGTTGGAGAAATTCAGCCATCCCATATTGGCTAAAACCACCTTCTTCTTACCCTTTCCCAAGGGCAGGAAAGAGGGAACAGGGCAGTAGTAGCTGAGATCTTGCATATCAGATGAAGGCGATGGCCACTCCACACTTGAAGGAGCCTGACTTGCCTCAGCAAGACCTAGCTGGTCTCTTTAAAAGAGGATCTGGCCCTGCTCACTGGCTTTCCTTAACTAGGCAGGAAAGGGGTATATTTCTGTGAGGTAGCATGGTATTTGCAATGCTTAATGCTCATGAAATGCATCTCTGCTGATTGCTATCAGCAGTACAGCTGTTTCCATGTGTGCTCAAAGCCCTTTTCTGTGACTCTGTCACAAATTTAGCATTTTCCTTGCAGCAGAACATGCTGGTATCTGGATTCTGCCTGTATGTGCACTCCTGCTCTTTAGCAGCCCAAAGCCCCTCTCCTGGGTTGCTCCTGAGGCACCACAAGTGCTGCCCTAGGCACAGGAAGGGCTGGATCTGGGGCTGTGACTCTCCCCAGCTGAGGGGGGCAGCAGCCACAGCACACATTAACAAGGCTGCTCGACCCCTGCAATGCACCATCGGTAGGACAAGACAAAGCTCACTTCACAGTGTGTGCTGCAAGTTCAGGTAAGCCTCTGCACCCCACAGTACCTACAGTCTCTTTCACATTCACTGTTTTTGGTCCTCTAGGCATATCAAAGCTGAAAAACCAAGACCCATTGCTTTGTAAAACACGCTTTCAGCATGAAACAGGCAAATGTAGGGTGGTCACATAACACCTTGCTCAAAGGGGATCTAACCATCAACAAAATCCCTATCATTTGTTCAGAGCTGAACATCACACGCTCCCTAATTGACACTTCATATTATTATTGGTGGTGTAGAAGAGCAAATTGTATTAGGAGGAATCTCTCATTTTGCAAAGGGATGTGAGACTCAGTTTGCCCTTGTTATCTACATTCATCATATTAATTAGTTTGTTTACCTAATCAACTCCTGAAACATGGTCTGCTAAAGAGAGAAGTCTCCCTGATGATAGCTGTGATCTGGGAACCTGAATTAGCAATGGGATATTTTAAGGGTTTTTTTAGGTTGTTAAATTTCCTTGGCCCCTACTTTCCAAGCTGAGGAACACAGACAAGAGAGCTAGCAGTGGCCATTTTTTTGTCTTTCTAGTTAAAGTTTTATACCACACACCCAAGCATTCCCCATCCATTAAAGAAAAATTCTAGGCTTGATAATGGTGAATTTTTGCTTCATCAAATCTCACAAACCACCTTTGACACAGTATTTCAACAGAGGTCTTTCAGTCAATGAGCACTGCTTTATGGAGCACAGGGATGGTCACAGACCGAGCCGGTGCATGCTAAAAYGTCCACTAGATGGCCACAAGCAAATGCACATATACACACACATGCATGCACGCACGCCAGCACTCTGCCCTGCCAGCACGTATATTTGCCACGTCACAGGGAGCAGGTAAGCAGGTACACAGGGCTGTTGGCAAACCAAAAACTAGGGAAAGGGACAAAAATCCCAAGAGTTCCCCCACCAGCAATGCCCAGACGGTCTCCCCTGCACATGGACTAGCAGCCATTTTCTTCCAGGCCTCTTTGCTCTCTGATAGTACCTGTGGCTCAAACATTAGGTTGCTTTCTCAGGGGAGCCGAGCTATTGCTCTGCACAAATCCTGCAAAGGAAGCCCTTTCTGACACTGAGCTCTTCAAGTGAGAACACAGCAGAGAATCACTGCCCATCCTAACCAGGAGCCTCGGAGCTTTCTGGACTTCCCCTGTGACATTGCCTCGGGTGATAATCTGCTGTCATGGTCCCACTGACATCATGGTGCTGACTGGTCTCTGATCCAACATGTTCTTGTCCATCCAGCGCCTTGCTCTTCCCTGAGGGATCCAGCCATCTCAGGCTGAACTGTGGAGATGCTGAACTACTCATATTCATCCAAAGATCTCTTCCCTCCCTGGTATTTACTGCCATGGAAAACATGCAGACATCCTCACTAGCGCTCTGTACTTTCTGATGTTCCTTTCCCCACCAGCCTGCCCTGGACTAATCCTGTCACCTCACTGTATGCCATCTCAGGGTTTCTCAGTGCGAGTTCTTCACACTTGTGCAGTCTCCAGCCATACACCTGTCACTTCCCTGTTCAGATCCCATCACTGAGTCCAGTCGTGTACCAGCTCAGAGCTCCCCCTTTTCACCTCCACACCCAGGGGCCCCATTGCCATCTCAGCATGCTGTACTTCCTGATGACTATACACATCCCTTTCTACCTCCTTCCTTTCCATGTCAAGCCCCTACCATGAGAATAATCAAAATGGAAACCTCGCTGAAAAGACAGTGATGCCCTTACCCTCGTATCAGTGGGGTCAGCAGCCCTAGCTGGGTTAAATTTAAGAACATAAGCACTGCAAAGAAAAGATTGTCTTCCTCTGCGCATCTCTCCATCCACGCTCACGGGCCCCATGACTGTATACTGAATCGCCACAACAGCATAAGATCTGACTGGGGTGGCCTGGGGCCTCCCCGAATCCCTTCCCCATAGTGATCACCCCAGGCCAGTGTGTGCTTCCAGCCAGGTGCTGGGCCACCCTGAAGTGCCCAGGAGGGAGCAGTCTGGCCTGGCTTGAAAACTTTCTGTCCCCAGGTTGCTAGCGGAGGCTGCACCACTTCTGTAAACCTGGAAACAGTTCACCGCTGTCTTTTCAAATGTAATGTCAAAATTATTGGCAGTGTTTATGGTGACATCACTTTCTATGGCTGGTGTAAAACAGATATGAAGTTAAATGAGAACAGTAAAGGTTGCACATGGCCTGCATGGCTGATCACAGGACTCATCATCCCTGTTGCTTGCCGAAAAGCTAGTAAAGAGCTTCCTGAGCTCACATTAGAAAGAGTAATTCCTGTACATTGCACAACAAAAGCTCTTCTTTGTAATAGCTGTGGTCGTCTCTGCCCCACAGCCACATACCTTGGGGAGGGTAAGTGGGGAATTCATCAGCAACTCTAACGCTATCCCAGTCTTCTCCTTTTTCAAGACTGGCACTTGATACTCATGGTCTGACCAGCTACTGGCCTGCTCCTCTTCTGGATTACTGACCAAGACTGTTCCAGGAGAAAATACATGCTGTCTTTCCTCCTTCTAGCAGTGTTTTAAGATCCTTTCCAGGTTGGTATCAGGTCATCAAGCAGCATAGAGACAATGGTGGTTCCAGAGAGAAATTTAGATGTGGTAGTATCAAGGGCAACAGATGTGCCCTTGAGTTTCCTAATATTTTTCTTTACATGGATGGTGTGTGCTATTATCCCATCTCTGGAGATATGGCTAGGTAGACTAAGCAAAGGTTATTTTGATCTCTCTTCCTTGACCAACTCTAGAGGGAAGAAGCAGGTGGGCTGCACCAGCACACAGGGGACTCTTGCCTGCACTGTCCTGCCAGGTTCTGTGCCAATGCTCTCATGCCTGAGGCTCTGAGCAGCTACAGCATGCTGCCAGCACTAATGCTAGCACCCTTGCTCAAGAAGTACAGATGTCCCTTGCGATCTGATGCAGTTTAGAAGAGAGAAAGGAAACAGCTTGTTTAAGATCAGTCCTAGAAAAGCAGAGGTGATACTTGTTCAGAGGGGATGGCAGCTGGTCCTACCAGCAGTTGTTTTGGCTTTACCCTTTGAAAAACAAGATAGAATGAATCCCTCACTGCTCCAGGCACTCAGCTAACAGATCAAACAGGCATGCTTAAATGATCCAGGAGACAGTACTCTTCCCTCTTGAACACAGACATGATTTCTTGATCCAAGCTTGGGTCTCCTCTAAGCTAAACTAGCTTACAGGGTACTCAATCAACACAGGCTCAGTATGGCACCTAGCAAGAACTTACGGCATTCCCATGCCACACATCTTACAGGCCAGGCTTGCCTCTGAATCTAGATCTTAAAAGCACTAAGTGGGCTGAATATGGCTACAGGTTGTACTGCATCTGACTCTTGCAGCCAAAGCTGTAAAAATCTCACACTGCCTACAGACCCCAGTGCCACTTCCCATCACTGTGACYCTAATCCTGCTCTTTCCAGCCTCCACCAATCCCTTGTGGCATGTGCTGCCTGCACAGGCCTTCAGAGTGAACTTGAAGTAGGGGTAAAAGTGGCACTGGAGGGAGCCACCAGCACACAAAGAGGGGCTGGAGCTCTGTGTTTTGGCTGCCTCTGACCCTGTTTCCTGAGAGGCAGCAAAGATGCCACACAGACTGGAGCACATCTAATGTGTCTCTCCAGAGGAGATGTGCACTCTGCAAGTGCTGCTCTCTATGCTGGGATTCACTGGGAGCCAGACTGACCAACAGGCTTGTCACTTTTCAGGCTTCATGGTGATTTGTCTTCACAGCAAGGTAGACACAAAGCAACAGAGATACATCCTGAACGAACGGCGGAGGCATGACAGAAGTGAGTCAAAGAAAATAAGGGGAGGGAAAGAGCCAAGAATCATGTTTTAAACTATATGCCCTTGGTAAGTCATGTTTTTCACCTGGCCTTACTACATCATGTGGCAACACATTTTCTCACACTTCCTTGCATGTGACCTTCAAAAAGCAGAAAACTATCATCAGGTGCAGAGCTCCTGTCTTCCGCAAAGAGAAATAAGTGTGCACACGATGTGCATTGTACATATAGTGAGTTCAGTGGTTCAGCACACACCTGATCTGTACAGCAAATGCATCCCTGAGACATTGGCTTCATCGTGGTCAGATCATGATGCCATGATTTTCAGATTCCCAGCTGACCGACAGCTTAGGTGGAGCTACTGCTCCATACAGGCTGCCAGATGTCTGGACATGATGGCTAAATGCTCAAATACCTCTTTTCCTAAGATGCTATTGGAAAAACAGGAAAAGTAGGAGGGTGGTAGGTGTACAACAGATGCAGGAAAGCTGTCAGGGATGCACACCTTGTCCTAGTCCCCACAAACCCAGGGAGACATTTGTCACTAACGCTAAGGGTGATACTGCACAGAACATCTATCCTATGGGTACTCGCGCTGCCAAGGGTAAGCCTGGCCTCCACTAGCCAAACTGAAATCCTGTCTGCGTAATTTCATGTTGCCTCATGTTCCCATTCTGAAACTCCTGTGCAGCTCCTCCAGCACAGGGGAAACCTTAGCACAGGTCTTTATAAATAGCCATATGCAGTGTGCTCCATGAACCTTAACTGCTGAGAGGTCACAAGGGGTACACATCGTGTTATCACCTTCGTTTTAGAGCCAGGCAGGGCTGTCAGAGGAGAAATGGCACATTCCCCTCTATGACAACTTTCAGTGGGAACCAAAACCAGAACTTGGGGAAAATCAGACTTCCTTCCTCATCAGAAGCTGTGGAACATTGCCTGCTCTCTTGCGCTGCCCCTTGCATACCAGAAGGAGCTGCATGTTGACGCTTCTTTTATCAGTACACACAGAGTAAGGAGCAAAGGTGTGCTCTGCCATTCTCCAGAAAGACTGCAGGAACCAAAGGCTGTGGATCAGCAAGAGACAGTCTCTGCAGCACTATGTGGTGCCCGCCATTTCCTGACGCAAGGTTTAAGCCCATCCTTGAGAGCTTGGGGATAGGTAAAAAATACCTTTGGAAACTTGTTAAGCGTTGTAATAAGTCATAGCATGTTGCAGTAARTCGCAACATATCATAGTAAATTTCCATGCAGTAACTTGGATTGAGCACCAAAAGGGGTGTACAGGAGAAAGCTGCAATCCTTTATAGGTAATAGTCATTCTTCTGTTTTCCAACATGTAACAGTTAAACACTTTCATCTTGTTCATTTTATCTTGATGATGAACAAACTTACACTGTTCTTATTTTCTACAGTGGTGTTCTCTTAAGCCTCCATTGTGTTGTATGTACATGTGTGCACACACAAATACAAAAGTCTACTAGAAATTTTTCTGTGTTGAAATCACCAGCTAAAAAGTTGTAGAGCTTCCCCTGCACCTGATCATCTTGTGAACTGTTGGTCACCTCCTTTAGGAAGGTACATAGCAAGGATGGTGTTTGCAATTCCTTGCTTCAGACAATAGGAGATCTCTAAGCACCCAACCTTAGCAACACCTTCTAGGGAAGGGGGAGGACCACCAGAGCCCAAGAGCAGGCCAGAACAGCCAGGACAGGCAAATACTGTGGCTGCACTATGGAAACCCTTCAGAGCTCTATGCCTACCATGTGTCTGCTCCTGGCTCTACCTCTTCCTCACCCTTGTGCCTTAGCTCTGTCTACCCTTAACCTTCTCTTTGTAACTCAAAACTCCAGGATTTTTCATGTGACACCTTACAGCTGCAGAAGACTCACCCCACACACACACAGGATGAGGAACCTTTCTTTCTGCCTCCACATCCCCTGTGCACTCAGTGCTGCCATGCCACCTAGGTCTCAAGCCAACACTGTCAGCTCTGGCTAGCACACAGCTCAGCTAATCGTGTGATCCACAAAACTGTCAAAACACAGCCTCCTTTCCACTGCAGCAGGGGGAGGCCTGCTGCTCCAAGGAGGTTTACAGATGCTCACCACACTAGGACAAGCTCACCAGGACATTCCCACATATGCCCATATACCAGCTTTGTCCACCTCATCTAAAATCTCCCAGGCAGGGACTTTCTTTTAGTTATACACTTAGCCAGTAAAGCCTTGATCTCAGTCAGGGCCATAATATAAACTCAATGAGCTGATCCACTCAACTAATAAATGACAGTCATGCAGGACACTCAATTAGAAGCATGGCAGTGAGGCCAAACATATACAGGGACCTAGAGATATCAGAAACACCTACAGGACATAAAACAAGTTATCTTGGAACAGACACCACTGACACATCTGGCTAAGACCAGTGATGGGCACAGATAATCATCCCATACATCTAAATAGTCAGGTCATTTTGGTCCTTCCAAGGGCCTGTTTCCCAATCAAAAACACTGCATACATGAGTATTCCCAAACAAGCCTCCCTCTGGGTGAACCAGGCAGTGCCCTTAGGCAATGGTAGCAYTGATGAGAAGATATTGCCCCCAGTAGCATACTCTGCCGACCCTGCAGCTGCAGATGAGCCAGAGCTTCCCAGAGGCGTGGGTGGACAGCCCAGTGATGCTGGTCTGGCTGAGCAGCATGGGTACATGCTAAGCCCATCCCAAGCTGGTGCTTGTCCGAATTGTAGCAAGTCAGCTCCAACAGCCAGGCAGAAGTCAGTCAGCTGGTTATTTCTAGAGCATGGAGAGGGTATATTATTCCCCACCTCACTATGCTTATTAATGCGCAACACACTCACCATAGGCCCTTGTATTAGTCACAGGAACATGACCAGGTATAAGCCATGCTTCACTTGCATGCCTTTGGTATGAATTTGGAGAGAAAACTGCAGCTCAGAGCTCTAATAATTAGCAGCCAAAGTACCAGCTCTGCCTATGTTCATACAGCTGTGAGTCTAATAGAAACCCACTGAAATGGGAAGCTGAGATCAAACTGAGATCAAACTGCACTTTTCACATCCAGCAGGCCCTAAACTACATGTCTCCAAACTAAATGGCTCCTGCTGCTCCCAGGGCAATGCTGCTCTGAGTAGACAGAGGAGTTCCTGATGTTTTCTCACAGCCTCTGGTCAAGGTGGTCTCTGGAAGCCACCTTTGTTGTAGGATATTGTAGCAACAGTTTGTCCTTCATCTCGGTTCCTGATTTCTCCTCCATAGAGGCCCTTTCCAGCCTCACCTCTGGGGAGATCAGGGCCATTTGTATGTGTGCTGAGAACAAGACTTCTCAACAGCTTGGTGCATGAGGAAGATGGCAGTATGATTTCTGTGTTTATGCACAGGCCTGTGCAAAACCACTTTCACAGAATACCCACAAAAAGGACAGTGAAAAGGAAGAGCAGGTTTGTACTGCCAGAGAAGAATCAGAAGAGCTTGTTGAGACCTACCAGGGTAAAAGATAAGCACTATAGAGAAAAATAGTCCCATTAAGAAATAAAGGGAAGAGTAAATTAACCATGTCTCTAAAGTGCCTGTGTTATTGAACTGTTAAAAAAATCTGTATTCAAAGCCAGGAAAGGAGGAAAACTTTATAATAAAGGGCCATTAAAGGAAAATCTTAACACACAACCATCAGCAGGTCCCTCTGCCAAGCATCCTAGGGCTGGAGGGGAATTAACTATTGAACTTGCTGGGCTGCTCAATTATTTTTTAAAAAAATCAGTTGAGAAAAACTGCAGAGGTATCAGAGGAAAGAGAAAAGAAGGTTCTACATTAACAGCAGGAGTGAATGCAAGTGTTCCCAGCACAGAGATTTAGGGTAGACTTTCCAGGAGAGTTTAAATGGTTGAGCAACCACAATGCCTAAGCTAACTCCAAAAAGTGTTATCCTTAAACTACTGTTGTTAAGAAAACAGAAAGATTAATACAGAGAGGAGAACCTGAGTTGTCACAGGCTGTCGTTAACTCTGCAGAGTCATCCCTCATTCTCCTCTTGGCTGCAGTGGGGAAAGTCCCTGCCAAGGTGCTTCACAGCAACAAGCTACAGCATATTTTTTGCCTGGCTGCTGTTCCACTCATGGGGAGCTGAGTGCCCCAACGCCTGTGGGTACCTGACCCTCAGTGACAGTCTCTCCAAACCATGGGCAAAACAAGGAAGGAGTAGTCACTGCAAAGCCCCATTTCACTCCTGCTACTGTGGAGGAGGAGACCAAAACCACAGTCCCTTACATTGGGACAGCCATAAACATCTTACAGGAAAAAGAATAGAAGACAAGGACAAACAAAGTTGTTATTTGATCTTCTGTCCTATTTAGAAAATTGCCCTGTGGCTGAAGGAACTCAGTGAGTGAACACAGAGGGATAAAGTGGTACCTGAGTGTGCAAAATATTCATACTTCTAGAGCTCCACCTCTGCACAAAGAAATGCCTTTTAAACTGCATCTACAGCCCCAGTTCTACCAGGGAAAATCCCACAAGCTGGGCAGGTTATATACATGGTCCAGGGAAGGCAGAAAAGTTCCCATTTCATAGTTAGCTGAAGAGATGTTCCAGAGCCTCCATTTTCCCCTCATCTACTGCCTCATTTTTCCTCTGCCCAAATGCATGCAGTGTAATACTTTTCAGATGGTAATCCTTTGGGAAGAGCTTGCACAGGCTCCTGCGCTCTCCCATCACCCAGCCCCTCTGATTGCTGCTGTGGTAATTAACTCCAAAACAAAGTTGTAGCACATGGACTGAAAACGGGCCATAGACAAAGGGTAATAAAACACTCCATTACAGAAAGGGCCAAATTAAACAACTCTTAATTGAAAAATGGATATGAATATGAATTTAGATCAACTAAACAAGCATGTTATTGAGGAGGCAGCAAAGTGGATGAACTCCTCACATACCAATTAAAGACATGGAGGCAGAGAAGCACCATACGCCATGAGGAACACTCATCATAATATTCTCACCAAGCCAGTAAGTTTGATTAGTTTTATTACTCTCACTTGTACACTTTCTACATTTTTAAAAGCATAGGGGAAGTTAATGACACTTTTCTGGTATCACACTGTCATGGCTTGCCCCAGTGATCAGGAATTATTGGAAGAGAAGGTATCCAGCCTATTTCATGATTAACTTCTTGCAGGGTTTTACTACTTGATGTTTAAGAGAAAGCCTGTTGAAATGGCTGGCTCACACAGCAGTAACCCTTTCAGTGTTTCCATCACCTTGGTAATCTACCTCCAACCATCCTAATAACCCTGGTAATTTACTTCCAGYTACATAATCTGCCATGAATCTGCTGTATAGAGATATGGGTAGGAACCCAGATGAAGCATGTCTCATTCTGGCCACTTTCTCTCCTCAGAAAGAGAGAGTCATCCTAAGATTTAGCAAGAATAGCAGATCCTCACCTACTGAGAGTTACAGTGACAAGCTGGAATCTCATAACCTTAGAAAAGTCAACAGCAACACTGTTTTCCATTGCACTAAGAAATCCCTTGACAGCCATTCCAGGCATAGATTCAGGAAAGGCCAGTGAGTGCATGGAGCAGACATCCCTGCTCAACACTTACACTGTGGGATTAGGACTAAAATTCATTGCTTTGCAAAAATAATCTATTTTTTAATCAGCACGTCCAGCCCCAGTAGCCAGGATCCTCTTTATCAGGGTCATAGATCCAAGAGTTTTGCCTTAAAATATTACAGCTGGACAGAAGAGATGCTGGTGACCACTGCAGCACCTCAATACAGTTCCAGTGCCAACTAGGAGCTAGAGATGGGTGAAAGCCAGACCAGTCCAAAGCTCATGGGCTGGCACATGGCACAGCTCTCCTCCTGAAGCAGGGTAGGAGGGAGACACCAGATCCTAACACTCCAGCAGCACCTGCAGCAATGCTCTGCAGCAAGCAGGAAAAGCTGCTGGGAGTGAGAGCAAGCCAGGGCTGCTGAAGTTGCACGAAGCAAAATTTCCCTTCACACTTTCCATCAAGTCTCTTGAGAGAACTCCATGGGTTCATCCCTGAGCTCCTACTCAGCACAAGACAGGTCCTTCAGCTCTTTCCAACTTGCAGCCTCTAAATATAGAACATTTTTGCAAAGCTGAACCAAGCTAAGCCTCTTTCTGGAAAAATACTCTTGGTATAAATGTTTCCTTCCAAATAAATACCTCTCCTGATTCTTCCATCCCTGTTCCCCATACATGGTGATACTGAAATGTGCTACTCTAACAGCAACCAAAACAATGCATTTTCAATTACAATTTTAGCTGCTCTGTTGTCTTTAGTTGAACTTCCAAAATTGTCTTTTTGCTATGTGATAAAGCCTGCTGGATGCACAGAAGATCCTCAGTCCTTAAACTGTGTTAGAAGCCCATGGGACAAACATCTTTAGTGTTTTTCTCTTATGTGAGCTATGCAAGCACCATATAATCATTTAGCAACAATAACTGCCAGATTTTAGCACTTTATTCCWTTTTTGTAATTGATTATCCCTTAAGAGATAAATCTAGTGTCCCCACAATGGCCATCAGGATCTTATTTTTTGGAAATACTCGTCTGATAAATTCGTTTAATTAGTAAGAGACATACCATAATGTCAAACATACCAAGCATTTCAATAATCCCAAATCAAACAGTTACTGAATTRTAATATTTTATATAGTGGGGGTTAAATTTTAGAAATGTCACATATTAATAAGTTCAATAAGAGCAACTTATCTAAATCCACACAATACATTTAAGAGACTGTTACGAGAAAAACACTGATTTAAGTTGAGTATCAGAATTCTTGTCAGCCTGAGGCCATCCATCTAGATTTGGAATCCCAGAATAGTCTGGGTTTATTTTAATAGCAGCACTTCAACTCTTCTGAATGTTATTTTAAATACGTTGATGAATGTAGTCTTTTTCAAGTATTTGCAAAATAGTCAGTGACGTCTGATCTGACTTGTGAAAAGTGTCTTATTAGAAAAATTAATTTTTTCCCATGTTGCCCAATGGGAGGATGCTCATGTTACTTCTAAGAGCAGCCAGCTCAATAAAGGAGGAAATAAGAAAGTGTGCTGCCTTGAAAAAAATACATATTCATCTTCTCATTAAATGAAGGATTTGAATATTTTTCCTGAATTCAATGTTCTCTCAAACAAGTAACTTTCTTGGCCTCTGATGGCTATTTGCAGTGTTCTGCTGAAGGTTTTATATGCAAGCAGTTCCTATATACCATTCTCTCAACTGCGCTCTTTGAATTTTACTTTCATATTGAATTCCATAAGTGATTTGCTTTCTTTGACTATTACCTCCTGAGAAATAATTCCATGAATGAAAATAAGGGGTAGTTATCAGTGGTAGGTGAGGCTCCTTTGTGAACCCACATGAAATGCTTCAAGAACCCACAGCACATGATGTTCAGAACAACCTTAGAAAACACTTTCATTAATGACCTACACGAGGGGGGAGAACAACATTGAAAGATGGGAGAAACTGCAAACACAATGAAAATGCCAAAATATAGAGCTCCCTTGAGCAGTTAGAAACGCATGCAAAAAATAAATTAAGAGGGTATGAAATTATAAGTATTATGAAGAAGTGAATAAAAATTAATTGCCAGCTATCTCTTCCAAAGGAGTAGTATGAGGCATTAAATGATGCTAATAGATTCAAAATAAAGATTTGCTTCACACATGTAGTTCTGCTGTGGAACTCCTTGCCAGAGGATGTTAAGATATTTACATGTGTTCAAAATCCCTGAAAGCTGTCAAAGTATTCAGCAAGTATCACTAGGTATTTGCCCTGGTCTCTTACTCTTCTGTAACATCCACCACTCACCACTGTCTGATCTTGTAGGGCTGTTATTATGCTTGCTAGCCAAAGTTAGTAAAGTGTTGTTTGAAACCCAGGACACTGAAGAAAAAAGCCTGAGGAGCAGATCTGTCTAAAAAAGGCTTGAAGTGACTGAACTATCACTAGACAAACAGATATGAAAGCAAAATAGACCAGTGCTAATTTGGGGCTGCTCCTGCAAGGAATCAGAAGCCCAGCTGAACCGGTGCAAACACATCTGGTGTGCAGCAAAAGGTTTTTGGTCCCTCTTTACCAGGAAAACTGGCAAACTGAATGTGTTTCACAGAAGAACCACATGATTAAGAGACCAGAGTGTGATTTATGAGGAATGATTTCAGAAATGATCTTTACAGCTTACTTAAGCAATGATGAAAGCCAAAAGTGACAGCTGGGAGAAGAAAACAGGTGAACAGCCTAGATTTATTTAAAGAGTGTAAACATCATAACAAGGGAAAAGTTTTAGACTCATACAAAGGGAGCTAAGTTAAAAAGGAACATGACGCAAAATATCAAGAAGCATGGTCAAGCTCAGGAATCATCTTGCCATGGCTTGCGACACAAAAGAGGTATGGACAAGGAAAACTTGATAGAATATGTGATAAGGGACAATCAAGTGCTAACTCCTTGGAGAGGGCTGTTGAAACTAACATTTCTCCYCCATCAGTGATGCTCAGGACTCTTTTGTATGACCCTGCCACAGGAGAAATGGTAGCTCTGCAGTTCAATATCTACTGTGTCACTAGACAAATCTCTACCTGAAAAGGCCCTTTATGGGAAATCAAAGGACCTTCCTTCCACCCCCAGCATCATATAAACTCCCAGCAGGTCTCTTCCCCCTTGATCTGGTGTCCTACAGAGTCACAAGTGGAGATGYGACCCTCCATCCAACTCACTCTGTAGAGGCAAAGCATCAGGGCTCATAGCTCAGAGCACAGTCCTAAGCCACCAGTTAAGATTTCAGGCAATGGGCCAATTTATTGTTTCTGAAGACTGCTGGAAACCCCATCAGCACACAGGATATCTGCAAGTCTGCTAGGTCAGCAAGAGTCTGACAGCACAACTGGATGAGAAGCACAACTTGCTTTTATAAACACAGCGCTCTTCATTGAGTGCAAGAATGAGGGGAATTAAGGAGACATGCTCAGGACTGAGGGGGAAAAAGGGCTGCTGATTTGCTGGGGAGAATCACCCTAGCCCTGGGTCATGCCTCCATGCCAGCATCAGTGTTACCTTGCTAAGTACCCTCTGTGCTACTTCCCATAGCCTTGGATGCTGCTCCCTTGAGGGTATCTCTTTAGCAAAGAAAGAGAAAAGGCTGAAGGAACAGATCAGAGGGTATTTGGCATGGGTGAGAAGGGCCTGAGAAAACAGAGGGAACCAGGAAAGCCAAGACCCTCCCCAAACCACTCAGCTCTCAGGTCAGCATCTCTTGTAGAAGCTGCTTTGTACCAGTCACAGAGGCAGCCAATGCCAGTGTGCAGAACAGACTAGTTTAATCCCAGCCAGCAAAGGAACATCACCTGCATCAGTAAAAATGGATCCAAAACTTGGCTACTACATTCCTGTGCCTTGTACAGCAACCCTGGGAGAGCAGGGTATGGGGAGGAGGGAGGCAGCAGAAGCTGCTGCAGTCCACCCTTGTGAGCTTTGCATTTTCTGTCCAAGTTCACCCTGCCTCCCCACTATCTGTAGCAGCCTTAGTCTTCTCCAGCTTTCCAGGCTATAATGATTTCTTGCACACTATCTGCTGTGCATGCCAAAGGCTGGTGCTGGCACAGGTATGCTTGGGCCATTCCTTATCACTGAAGGATTCACCACACAATGGTGATATTTCACACAGCCTCACAGTGGTGCAAAGGGACTAGCATGCAATTAAAACCCCAAACACTAAAAATTAAGAAAAGCCCGAGAGACTTTCAGGGAAGTTAGTTGCTATTTGAAGATGCAAAGGCAGTGAATGTACAGAGATGGTGCAAACACCTTATTGGGACTCAGGTATCATTCCCACACTGCAGTCATCCTACCCACAACRGTACTAGCTGCCCAATTCATCCCTAAGCATCGTCCTGTGCCCAAAGGAATGGAGATGAGCTCTTTCCCTCCCCAACCTCCCTCCAAACCTGGTCTCCATGCAGCTCTCTTGACTATACCACTAAGGCCTTGAGACTCTGCAGAGTCCTTCTTTGCACACAAGTTCCTTTGATGATGTAGGATTCCCTCTGTTGCCAGATTTTCCTCAGGTATCTATTTTCCTGTTTCACCCATGATATAATATGTAGGTTACCCTATAGACCTTGTGGCAGCTGCTCTGGAAGTTTACAGTCAGTACAGTACTTTCTCCCACCAAAAGACACAGTGCAACCCTGCACACACACACACACACCAAGTTGCCATTACAACACATCACATGTCAACATACAAACACCAAATACAAATCTGCAAAGAACAGCTGATCTGGCTACCTCTGCATTTAGAACAGGATCACCTGTGGAGATTTATTCAGAGATGTGATCCTTCCCATGCTGCTATCTTTCCTTCAGGAGGGGATGAACATGGCTGAGAGGGGCAGGATAAGAAGGTCCAAGAGATATGATTACCTGTATCCTGTCTTCTGGCAACTCTGTTTTCATGGCCAACATCTCTCTAGCATACACGTCAGGATAGTGGGCCTCATTGAAGGCCTTTTCCAGCTCCTCCAGTTGGTAGGATGTGAAGATTGTCCTGAGGGGAGTAAAACTCTTTGATCAAAAAACATAAGAGGAAGAACTAAAGGTGACAAAGAGTGAAAAAGGACACAAAAGCAAAAGAAACCTGGGTAACCTGGTAACACATAGCCTTTCCCCCCCACACACATCTGTCTCCTGTATTTCTATGCACAAAAAGTCAGGTCCTGGGGTGAAAGGAGAACGAGAAAATGCCAGAAGACTGCACTTTGCACAGTCACAATTCACCTTCCCTTTCAGGGACTTCCTTGTGGAGACCATTCCCACTACCTCTCACCCCTGACAGCTACCACTTTCCCTCACCCTCCCACATCCCTCACCTGGTGAACCACCCCCACCCACCCTGTCCTGTATCCAAGGGTTTCTTAACCCTTTGATCATCACGCTGAGATAAAATAGTCTGCTGTCAGCACCCCCTCTGGAGAAGTGTCCATCCCTTCCCCAGCTGCTGGTCGGTAGCCTCTTCACAAGCAAAGCAAAGCAGCCCTCCCTGAAGCCCTGCTCCTCAGCTCAATACTCCACAGGTTTTATCCACTCTGCTCCCTACCACCTTTAGCCAGTCATTTCCCTCAAGTGTAGCCCCTACAACCAGACCCCAGGGGCTGCTCCCTCCCCGATATCCCATTAGCTGCTCTCTGCCAGTTTACATTACCCCGTTATCCTCTAGAAATCCTCCCAGCCAGCCCTGCATGGACAGCAGCCCAACCTGCCGCTACACAGCCAGGTCTCAGCTCAGGACAGCCAAATTGAAAAATCAGCAGCTGGAAAGCCAAGATGGATGAAAGCCCATCTCCAGGGGATGGAGGAGAGGTCTCAGACCACTTCCACTCTCCCGAGTATTAAATCTCCCACCCTCAAAGCCCCTGGTATGCAAAACACAATTAAAAAAAGACAACACCAATCCAATGGTTAAAAAAATAAAAACTACAGCCTTTGTTCAGACTACATGTATAAATATATTATCAAACTAAGAAACATGTAGCTCTCAGAAGAGGGTAGRAAAGAGGAAAAAGTCTTTCTGAAATAAATCAGAATTTCAAAAAAGGCATAGGATTCCAGCTAGGGTGAATAGAAATTCTCAAAAATATCCTCTGCTATTCAAAATATAACGAATTCTACCAGATCGATCATGTTACTAACAAAAGGAGCATGCAAATGCAAGGGATCTGCTCSCCATCAGATCCTTATTTAAAATCATTCTTAAATCCATTCTCTTTTCAGACAGTTTTCCTTCAGCTCTGACAAATCTGTGAACTCTAGGAATTGCAGAGGTGCCTTAGCTCATGCATTTTCTCTCTGGGATCACAAGGTACATTATTCCAAATTTTATCTAGTTTAGATTTTAAGCATCTACTCCCACCTTCTTCTGGCAAGAGCTCCAAAGCTCAGCAATGCTCACTGACAGGAGGGTTTTTCCTGATGTTCAGCTTAAGTTTTCCCTTTTTAGGTACCCTATCTGTCCCTTTTGCAGTACACAATACACTCTCCCTTCTGATGTTTACATCCTCCAGATATTTGCAGACTCTTGGCCTGTCATCCCCACTCTCAATAAAACTAGCTCTCTCAACCATTTATTACAGAAAACAAAACTACGGCTAAATGTTACAGGTTTTTTGCTGCCTAAAACTGAAAAATAAAAAAAATCTAAATGATATTTCCTCTCTCCCATCTAAATTGTGACCTTCACACCAGTCCCTGCTGAGTTTCTCCCAGCCCTGAGCCCAGTCCAGTCCACAAAGGAAAAAAAAAAGAGTCCATATTTACTCGTACATATTTGCAGACCAACCGAACTGGGAACATTTGCCTCGGGAGGGACTCCTGGACTGGGACAAGCTCCCCAGACCAAGCCTCCTGTTGCATGAATAACAGGACGTCTCCTGGGATAGTCCGTCTCCTTCCACCCTGCATCCTGCTAAGCTTTCACTGGGGCATCTTTTAATCCACCCTTCCTGCATCGTGGCAGGATTGATTTAATTATTGCTAAATCACCCATGGTGGATGGTGTCTGGCCGTCCTTTGTCCTGACTCTCCGGCCACAGCAATGCCAGAACCCGGCACGGTATTTTTCGTTTCTGTTTATAAAGCGCAGGCAATTGAACTGCATTTTAACGGGAGAAGTCAGGCAAAGTATATTACCCAGACTATTCCCGAGGGAAAACCAAATCCTCTTAGTATCTCCCAAAGTGGATCTTTTCCTTAAGCAATTCACAAGCCTTCTTCAGCTTCTCTGCAGGCTGCGTCTGTTTCCCAATTATTTAATCCATTGCCGAAACTTTTATTTATAAGTAATAAAATATTTAAATCATCGGTAGAAATTGTCCCTTGCCGATAGCTGATATTAAGATTGCTATAATGCAGGGCAGGGGACACTTGATTATTTAACTGCTTTCGTTTGGGAGAGGTTGATTATTTTTTGCCCCCCCCGAACACTGGCGGTCTGCGTCCAGCGCAAATGTTCGCTAGCGGCTCAGTTGTGAGGCTCGGGATACCTGGATCTGCAGCCAGAAAAATAAAATAAAATGACACCTGTGGCCGGTTCCCTTGCTACTTATAGTCACGTCCCAAATCCGATTTATTTTGACCGAGGAGGAAGGAAAAAGGACCGAGCGCGGGGAGAAGCCGCAGGGGCGCCGGGTCCCCCTGAGCCGGGTGCCGGGAGGGGGTGCGCGGCCAGCCCGCCCCGGCGCGGGCGGCGAGCGCAGACCGGGCACCGGGCAGCGGTCCGGCCGCGGGGCTCGGCGGTGCCGGTGCTGGCGAAGGGGGCGGCGGGCGCCGGCGGGGCGGCGGCCCCTCTCTTACCTGTGTCGCCTCTTCTTTCGTTTCTTGCTCTGGTTTAGGGACGATTTGGACATTTTTCGGTCGCTCGAGGAGACATCCTCGGAATCTGCGGAGAGAAAGGCAGCAGCCGTGGGCTGGGGCTCCCTCCCCGCCGGGGCCCCGCTGGCCGGGCCGGCCCGTCTCGGGCCCGCGGCCGCCTCCGGCCCGGCGGCTCCGCTCTCTCCTTCGCCTCGGGGCGCGGGTTTCGTTGCCACCGCGCCGCGGCCGGTGCCGCCGCCGGCCGCTCTCTCCAGCCCGGATCGGCGCGGCGTGGCCCGGTCCCGGCCCGCCGAGCGGCCCAGGGCGATCTGCCCCTGTGGGGAGGGCTCGAGCCCGGGCCGGGCTCTCGCTCTGCCCCATCTCCACCGGAGTCGTTTGTTGGGCTGCTGTTGTCGTGCCGCTTCAAGGCAAAGACCAGCAATTTCAACAAAACCATTCCAAAATGATGGAGCTGCAGCCCCCTCCCCGGGACGAGGCACCCGCTGCCTCCTGTCCCAGCCCGCGGATCCCGGACTTCTCCGGAAAAATACCGGAGCGGGGGAAAAAAAGAAAAAAAAGAAAAAAGAAAAGAAAGGTTTATGGAGCCACCAGGAAAAACAAATACCCCAGGAACAGCTGGTGCCTGTCCGCGACCGCCACGCGTCCCCGGGGGTGACCGCGCCGAAGGGTGTGAGGGATCCGGCGGCGCTGCCTTTGCCCCGAAGGAGCAGCCGGGGGCCGGGGCCGGGACCTGCATTTCGATGCGAGCCGCTGTGCCCCCGCGGCGGCCGGCGCTGGCCCCGAGCCCCGGCCCGCTCCTGGCCCGCTCCGGCCCGGCACCTGCCCCG